>NC_090754.1:72033856-72038856 GCF_036898095.1 Palaemon carinicauda
TGTCTGGCTATATATATGTGTATATATTTCTTTCCGGTCACCCTCAGCGGCATTGTTAGATATATAACTAATTGTTTTCTCCACATTCCTTGGGTAAGGGGGGATCGGGAGTAGTCATACCCTGGTGAGAAGGGGTGCGTATGTGTACATATCTATCTAAGTATTTAGCCGTCCTTTTGACGGATTGCATACTACTACTACTACTACTACTACTACTACTACTACTAAAACAATAATAATAATAATACTAGTTCCATAAAAAAGTGTTTAACCGTAAGCAGTTGCAGGAAGGATATGAAACTAGTTCAGGATAGATGGAGTGGGGTCTCTCTCTCTCTCTCTCTCTCTCTCTCTCTCTCTCTCTCTCTGCTATTTGATTTGTTGCAATGCATTATTACTTTCTCACGATGAACCCAAACACTTCCGTGGCCAATCTATTACGAAGAATTCTGTAAGGCCAACACTCACCAAAGTTTGAAAAACAAAGATTAAGAGCACTCCTCCTGCAAGGCATCCATAATCAGTTTTAAGTGGCAAGGAAGTCTTTTGTCAATATAGCTTTAAGCTTCTTCTAGACAAATGTGTTCTCTAGAGAATATGCGTAATGTGTGTGTATAGATATGTGCATATATATATGTATATTTATACATAATATATATATATATATATATATATATATATATATATATATTATATATGTATATATACATATATATATATGTATATATATAATATATATATATATATATATATATATATATGTATATATATACATATATATATGTATATATATACATATATATATATGTATATATATATATATATATATATATATATATATATATATATACATATATCCATATATATATATATATATATATATATATATATATATATATATATATATATATATATATATAATCTTTCCCACCAAAATGTACTCTAAGATATAATTGGTACTTTACTCTTGTAACAGTTTTGTAATTGGATAGTTATCTTGAGTTGTTAACCATGAGTTCTGCTTACCGATCGGGTGTGAATGTTTGTCAGTTGCTAATAAACCGTTAACATTATTATCATAATTATTACTTATTATTAGTTCCTAGTTGGAAAAACCTGATGCTATAAGCCCAGGGGCTCCAACAGGGAAAAATAGCCCTGTGAGGAAAGGAAACAGGGAAAAATACAAAATTTTAAGAAGAGTTTACATTCAAATACCTCCTATATAAACTATAAAACCTTAACAAAACAAGAGGAAGAGTTATAAGATAGAATATAGAATAGCGTGCCCGAGTGTACCCTCAAGTAAGAGAACTCTAACCCAAGACAGGGGAAGACCATGGTACAGAGGCTATGGCACCACAATAGAGTAGAGAACAATGATTTGATTTTGGAGTGTCTTTCTCCTAGATGCTTATCATAGCTAAAGAGTCTCTTCTACCCTTACCGAGGAAAGTAACCACTGAACAATTACAGCACAGTAACCCCCTTGGGTGAAGAAGAATTTTCGGTAATGTCAGTGTTGTCAGGTGTATGAGGACAGAGAAGAATATGAAAAATAGGCCACAGTGGATCCTTCTCTCTGGTTACGGTTCATTTTCCCTTTGCCTACACACACATACACCGAATATATAGTCTGGCCTATTCTTTATATATTTCCTGTGTCCTCATACACCTGACAGCATTGAGTTTACCAAACAATTCTTCTTCTCTCTCAAGGGGTTAACTACTGCAATGTAATTGTTCGGTGGCCACTTTCCTCTTGAAAAGGGGTAAAAGAGACTCTTTAGGTCTGGTAAGCAACTCTTCTAAGAGAAGGACACTCCAAAATCAAACCATTGTTCTCTAGTCTTGGGTAGTGCCATAGCCTCTGTACCATGGTCTTCCACTGTCTTGGGTTAGAGTTCTCTTGCTTGAGGGTACACTCAGGCACACTATTCTAACTTATGTTCTTTTCCTCTTTTTTTTTTTTTTTTTTTTAAGTTTATACAGTTTATATACGAAATATCAATTTTAATGTTACTGTTCTTAAACTACTTTATTTTTTCCTTTTTTTCCTCACTGTGCTATTTTCCCTGTTGGAGCCCCTGGGCTTATACCATTTGGTGACGTTTCATTCCTTTCTCCTAATCTCCTTAACCTATTGCTATACCATGTTAGAGCAAAGCTTCTCACCATCCCAGCGTGTTGCAATATTGCATGTTCATTCACACAGTAAATTAATGTCACAAGTAGCCGCTTTCCTTGACTATCTTTATTGAGGGCTGCCTTCTCTATAACGAAATATTGCCCGAAGGAAGGCATGACTACCCAATTGAAACCAGTTGGTTGGACCTATACGAAATAAAAAAAAGAAAGGAACTTTTTTGTCAAGATTTCCAGAGGGAAATGCGGTCAACGTTCGGGATGTTTTGTGTGTGTATATATATATATATATATATATATATATATATATATATATATATATATATATATATATATATATATATATATATATATATATATATATATATATATATATATATATACTGTCACGCTCAGCGGGATTGTCAGACGTATAATTACTTTATTTCTCCTGGCCACTAGTGAGAGGAAGTAGTCATACACTGGTAAGAAGGATTGTAGTAATTCAATAGGAGATAGTTTGAGATATGATACTGGAATAGGACATTTTACCCATTTATTAACACGATAATCATCAAAAACGTTTTTTTTTTTTTAATAGTAACAAGAAAATCATATGAAGTATTATCATTATTATTAATTACTACGTTACAACCATGTTTTGAAAAGCAAGATGCTAAAAAACCCAAGGGGCCCATTAGGGAAAATAACCCAGTGAGGAAAGGAAATAAGGAAACAGAATAGTGTGCCTGAGTGCCCTCAAGCAAGAGAACTCTAACCCAAGACAGTGAAAGACCATGCATGGTACAGAGGCTATGGCAATACCCTCGACTAGAGAACAATGGCTTGATTTTGGAGTATCCTTCTCCTAGAAGTGCTGCTTACCATAGATAAAGCTATCTTCTACCCTTACCAAAGGAAAGTATTCACTGAACCATTACAGTGCAGTAATTAACCTCTTGCGCGAAGAACGAATTGTCTTGGTTACCTTAGAGTTGTCAGGTCTAAGAGGGAGAATGTGAAAAGTAAGTAGACTTGAACATTTTACCCGTTTGTGAAGAACTCTAACCCAAGACAGTGAAAGACCATACATGGTACTGAGGCTATGGGACTACCCTAGACTAGAGAACAATGGTTTGATTTTGGAATGGCCTTCTCCTAGAAGTGCTGCTTACCATAGCTAAAGAGCATTTTCTACCCTTACCAAAGGAAAGTAGTCACTGAACAATTACAGTGCAGCAATTAACCTTTTTGCGCGAAGAAGAATTGTTTGGTTACATAAAGAGTTGTCAGGTCTATGAGGGAGAATGTGGGAAGTAAGTAGACTTGAACATTTTACCCGTTTATGACGACGACAATAATCAAGATCATTTCCTAAACAAAAACAACAACAACATCATATGAAGCTGAAAGTAAAAAATCAAACTCACTCAGTTCTTCAAAGTAACCTGTCAAGAAAAATCATTAGCATAATTTATGGAAATGACAAATAAATAGAAAAACTAACTTTCGAAAATATAGAATGCCATACGGCTGATGTGTTTTTAATGTAAGGATGTTATTATAGGTTATGAATATGAATGATATTTGAAGTTGAAATAACGCGCAACAGTATATTATTATATTAAATTTTATTCATTCACGAAATTTATGCTTTTGGGATTGACATGATTATTCGTGAAAATAACGAATATTTTCATATGAAAATAAGAATTTTTTTTTTGTAATACTTTATTATTCTTGTGCAAATACTATATATATATATATATATATATATATATTTATATATATATATATATATATATATATATATATATATATATATATTTATATATATATATATAAATATATATATATATAAATATATATATATATATATATATATATATATATATATATATATATATATATATATATATATATATAGTGTGTGTGTGTGTGTGTGTGCCAATATACAATTAAATATTCAGTACATATGCACGCATATATACATATATACATATATATATATATTATATATATATATAGTATATATATATATATATATATATATATATATATCATACGTTCTATAAACTTTCATATAGTTAATCAAAAACTTTTAATCAGAATCCAACATGTTTTGGAAATCAAGATAAACACCCGAGATATGAAGCCATTAAGCAAAATAAAAAAAACGCCAAAGTAATTTTCCGATTTAAATAAAAATGAATTAACGGATAAATTATAGCAGACTAACGTCATAACAAATTAAAATATGTTTAAAAGAATGTCTTATAGTTTGATCTTAAGAGAAATCTACGGGCTGCGAAATTACTAGAGTCCGTGCTTCGTCACAACGGCCAGGCAAACTACAACAACAACTTACAGAAAATGTCGAAATTATGTGACGAAATCAAACAGAATGTCGATTAAGTTTCCTCTTTTTTACTTTTAAGGACTGACATGAAACCAAATAAGGAAATCGGACAAACTATATATATATCTATATAAAGTTTTATATTCTATCTATATATATAACTGTATATATATTCTACATATATTCTATCTATCTACATACATATATACATATATCTCAACCAATCTGAAACAGAAAACTGTGACGGTACGTTTCCACGGGAAAGTAAATGAACGTTATACATAAAAAATAAACACGAAACAAAATCGAGTTCACACACTTTCCTTGCTGATTTTGCCTTGCTCTTACATCTAAAGAAAAAAAAAAACCTTCTTAGTTTCTGAAGAAGGCCACTGTTTGCAAAACGACCACTTCCTCATCCCGTGGAGGAACATCCCCACTGCGAGACGTGACGTAAGACTAAGTAGGCTTCCTTTAATGAAATTTCCCAAAACCAGTCGTGTGACGTCACGCGGCC
>NC_090754.1:72043856-72048856 GCF_036898095.1 Palaemon carinicauda
GCAATGCGCCACATGTCCAAAGATTAAAATAATAATAACGATAATAATGATGCTGATAAGGTGATAAGATAATGTATCAGATAGTGTGGCAAGGGGGAGGGGGAGTAGGGAGGCTAAACCAATAGTGAAGGAAATTCATGTGATGACAGATAGATAATGACAGATTTATATCTGTAATGACAGTAACGAGATGGCATGGCAAGGCATGCCGGTACTGGCAGCATTGAAAATGATGATAATGTAATTATTCAGTGATGCCGGAAATCACAAATGATTGTGATAAATAAGTTTAAAAGTAGCTCATGAATGGCAGAAGCAAGGCACAGAGATATTGCCCGAGCAAGCAGGACAATGTCCTAGACACTGAGTGTGTGTATATCTATCTATCTATCTATCTATCTATCTATCTATATATATATATATATATATATATATATATATATATATATATATATATATCTACCCAAGCTAGGATCAGGGAAGGCCAGGCAATGGCTGCTGATGACTGAGCAGGTAAACTTATAGGCTTCCCCAAAACCCCGTCCTTAGCTCACAAGGATGGTGAGGTTGCAGCCACTAAATGAACTTACGAATTTAAGCGGGACTCGAACCCCAGTCTGGCGATCACCAGGCAGAGATGTTACCAATTGGCCATGTGAGATTTAAGCCACCATGTCCTTAAAATGGACTACATGGTAGAGATGCAAACATAAATAAATACATACACACACAGAAACACATCGTATAAATATATGTATGTATATTTCCATACATATATATTTATACATCTATCTTATCTATCTATATATACATATATAAGTACATATCTATCTACAACATCAACAACAAATGTAGCCGTTTCTAGTCTACTGCAAGACAAAGGAAACGGACATGTCCTTAGTCACGTCTGGGGTTTAGCCAGTTTTCCTCACCACGATGGCCAAGGATCGCTCACAGCAAACCAACCTAGTATGGGTAGCCATGACTGGTAAAACTCTCTCTCTCTCTCTCTCTCTCTCTCTCTCTCTCTCTCTCTCTCTCTCTCTCTCTCTCTCTCTCTCTATATATATATATATATATATATATATATATATGTGTGTGTGTGTGTGTGTGTGTGTGTAAATATCACCCAAGAATGGCATTTAATACCGAATTCTATCTTGGGAATATATATCCACTTGGAATTCACGTCATGGTAACAGCTTCTGGCCTCGCAGCAATGGTTTCCGGCCGAATAGGTAGGGGTTCGAATCTCTACCCGGAAAAAGCTGTTACCATAACATGAATTCCAAGTGGATATATATTCCCAAGATAGAATTCGGTATTAAATGCCATTCGTGGGTGATATTTACATTGAAATCAGGAGTGTTAGTGATATATATATATATATATATATATATATATATATATATATATATATATATATATATATATATATATATATATATATATACACACACACACACACACGAAAGTCTTAAACTAAAGCTAGTTACAACTCAAAGATCTATAAAAACAATAATGATAGGGATAACTCTAAGAGACAGAAAAAGGGCAACATGGATACGAGAGGAAACTTAAGTAGAGGATATTCTAAGAACATGTAAGAAAAAGAAATGGACATGGGCAGGACATATGATGGAAATTACATTAAGAATAATAAAATGGATCCCTAGAGATTGCGAAGGAACCATGGGATGGACGAAAAGACGATGGATTGACGAACTAAGAAAGTTTGCGGCCGTAGACTGGCATAGAAAGATCATACACAGAAGCAAGTGGAAGGACATGTCTAAGGTCTTTGTTTTTGTGGCGGACTAGTAACGGCTGATGATGATGATATACAGTACATATATATTTATTTATATATATATATATATATATATATATATATATATATATATATATATATGATTTATACACACACACACACACACACACACATATATATATATATATATATATATATATATATATATATATATATATATATATATATATATATATATATATATGATTTACATTATATATATATATATATATATATATATATATATATATATATATATATATATATATATATATATATATATATATATATATACACACACACATATATATATATATATATATATATATATATATATATATATATATATATATACATATATATATATATATATATATGTGTGTGTGTGTGTGTGTGTGCATGTACGTCCAAACGCGCATGCGTACACCCACATATAAAATGATTCTTCGTCATCATGCGTCCAATTATTATTACAGCTACCACAAGCAACAAAGAAGATTAACCAAATACTGGATCATATATTTTTGTGGATAAACTCAAAGATATCGGATTCTCCTTCGGTAACAGGACGTCCATCTGAAATCACAATGCGGACAAACTGATCAATGCTTATTTACCCTTGCCTTCGACTGACGTCGCAGAGCTGCTCAACATGTTTTCTTTACCATGTAAATAGAACAGCTATGTTTTAATGATTGGAGGAATCTTACAATGAGATATTCATGTTTCATAGCTGCCTGTTTCGAGTTTCTTGTGGCGGAAGTTCGGACTGGGGTTCGAGTCCCGCTCAGGCTCGATAGTTTCATGTAGTGTCTGCATCCTCGCCATTATTTGAGTTAAGGATGAGTTGTTTGGGGGAGTCTATAGGTCTACCTGATGAATCCTCAGCAGCTATTGCCTGGCCCTCCTTGGTCCTAGCTTGGGTGTAGAAGGGGCTTGGGGGCTGATCGTGTATATATGGTCAGTCTCTAGGGCATTGTTATTCCAGCTAGAGAATTGTTACTGCCCTTTGCTTCTGCTACTCATGAGTGGGTATAAACCGTTAAAAGTTTTCAATAGTGTAGTCAACTTTATTGTTTTTGTGAATAGAGACTTTCTAGGGGGGGGGGAGACGTAAGTGTCCGCCGAGTCATCTCATCATTAGTTATGACCTGGGCCTCCCTGGTCCTAGCTTTGGTTTCTTGTGGCTTGGGTGCTGATCACATGTCACCTACAGGACACCATGAGGATTGCAATGACCTTTCCATTGACTATGCCACTTCTGAGTCACTTTCAAACACAAATCTATTAATAAACATGTTAGGGCCATTAAAGCGTACACATGTTGGTGTTGCAATGTCTGTCGTCACGTACGCAGTCTAACGCAAATATCAAATATTAAGATATGTTCAAACGTTTACTTTTCCTTTTGTGTAAAAATAATCATGTTTTCTTCAGACCTTCCCGAGTGACAAGAGGTTTGTTTGTCCCAAAAGGAATCAATATTTGTTATGACAAAAGAATAAAAACAATTTTTTTCCGTCGTTTCAACTACGCACAAAACATAGGTATGAACTCCTAAGGAAACTGCTTTAGGTGATTCTACTGCGATGCATGATGCTTATACGTAACTTCCTATATGAATAACTTTACGAAAGGAATAACAAATTTGGTGCAAATGCCTTTTTTTCCTTTGGAACGTTGACATGTGTGGCGTTTCATAGTTATATTTCCTTTCCTCGTTGGGCTATTTTTCTGTTGGAGCCATTGGGCTTATGGCATCCTGCTTTGCCTACTAGGGTTGTAGCTTAGCTGCTAATTAATAATAATAATAATAATAATATAATAATAATAATAATAATATGTTTACATCGTTTCATACTTTGTTATTTGTTATCCATGTTTATTAAAAACATTTCAACACTTTCTCTATTGGGCCCGTTGGTTACAGTTTGTCACTTCGCAACAGCAATGAGAACACCAGTACGGTATTACAAAACAATTATAATTATGAATCTTTCGAATTGCAGGATTCTACAAGTCTTCTTTGCTTCTAAACTCACGAATTCTCTTCTGCTTTGTTGTTCTAGTTTACAAATAAATAGTAAACATACTGTTTATACTTCAAAACAAAAGCAATCCCACCGCTTGAAATACTACCGCTAGAGAGTTATGGGGTCCTTTGACAGGCCAGACAGTACTATATTGGATCTATATCTCTGGTTACGGTTCACTTTCCCTTTGCCTACATATACACTGAATACTCTGGCCTATTCTTAGATTCTCCTTTGTCCTCATACGCCTGACAACACTGAGATTACCAAACAATTCTTCTTCACCTAAGGGGTTAACCACTGCACTGTAATTGTTCAGTGGCTACTTTCCTCTTAAGGGTAAGGGTAGAAGAGAGTCTTTAGCTATGGTAAGCATCTCTTCTAAGAGAAGGACACTCCCAAATCAAAACAATTTTTCTCTAGTCTTGGGTAGTGCCATAGCCTCTGTACCATGGTCTTCTACTGTCTTGGTTTAGAGCTCCCTTGCTTGAGGGTACGCTAGGGCGCACTATTCTATCTAATTTCTCTTCTACTTGTTTTGTTAAGGTTTGTTAAAATTTTCATAGTTTATATACGAAATATTTATTCTAATGTTACTGTTCTTAAAATATTTCATTTTTCTTTGTTTCCTTTCCTCACTGGGGTATTTTCCCTGTTGTAGCCCCCGGGCTTATAGCATCCTGCTTTTCCTACTAGGGTTGTAGCTTAGCAAGTAATAATAATAAAAATAATAATATGAAGTGTCAAACCAAGAAGATGTCTAATTATCTTCGCCAGCAGTTTATGTTTTGATGGGCGGAGTGTAGTTATTTGTTTGTATGTCTGTCTGTGTGTTTGTGATTCGCATAACTCGAAAACTATTTGACCGAATCTCATTGAATTTGGTGGAATGATTGGCCATGATCCAGACAATTTGATTAGATTTTGGGAGTGATTGGGTCAAATGTCAAGACCAAGGTCACGAAAAAGGTCAAAAACGTCTTTTTGCCATATCGTTGCCAATTTTTTATCTGATTTGCATGAAACTAGTGCCAAAATGTGCATAATTCAATTGCCAATCATGTGATATAAAACATGATATAGGCGAAGGTATGCGCTCTATCGAGTGTCCACAATCTATCCTCCAACTTACTTGCAGAGGAATATCTCGAATTTCA
>NC_090754.1:72056356-72061356 GCF_036898095.1 Palaemon carinicauda
GTTGTCTATATATTTGGAAGGCTTTCTATGGTTTCTATACATTTTGAATGCTTTCTATGCTGTCTATACATTTGGGATGCTTTCTATGTTGTCCATACATTCAGTATGCCTTCTATGTTGTCTATACATTTGGAATGCTTTCTATGTTGTCTATACATTTGGTATGCTTTTTATGTTGTCCATATATTTGATATGCTTTCTATGTTGCGTATACATTCGGAATGCTTTCTATGGTGCCTATACATTTTGAATGCTTTTTATGGTGTATATATATTTTGAATGCTTTCGATGCTGTCTATATATTTGATATGCTTTTTATGTTGATCATATATTTTATATGTTTTCTATGTTGTCTATACATTTGGTTTGCTTTCTGTTTTTTATACTTTTGGGATGATTTCATTACTGTTTATACATTTGGAATGCTTTCTATGTTGTCTATACAATTGGAATGCTTTCTATATTGTCTATACATTTGGAATGCTTTCTATGTTGTCTAGATATTTGGGATACTTTCTATGTTGTCTATATATTTGGAATGCTGTCAATGTTGTCTATACATTTGGAATGCTTTCTTATATTGTCCATATATTCGGGATGCTTTCTATGTTGTCTATATATTTGGGATGATTTCTATATTCTCCATATATATTTGGTGTGCTATCTATACATTTGAAATTATTCCTATGCTTTCCAAATATTTGGGATGATTTCTATGCTGTCTATACGTTTCATAAGCTGTTTATGTTGTTCATGATGTTGTTCATACATTTGGGATGCTGTCTATGTTGTCCATACATTTGAGATGCCTTCTATGATGTCCATAGATTTTGCATGCTTTCCATGACGCAAGACTGAATTGTTTACATTACCATGGCGTTATGATAACAAGAGTCATGTAAATAAAAAAGGATTTTTATTTTTTTTTAGCTAAACATCAATAAGCAACGCTGGACATGAACCGTCAAAGGAACCTTTCGTACAGTAATTACCCCCTTTGATCGAAACGTAAAATTGTCAAAGAAAATATTATTAAAATACTTTCTTCCATTCAAGCACAAAACTTTGGAATTCTCTTACTGCTCCCGTTTTCTATAAATGTTATAAATTCTTTCACGGTTCCCGTTCTCTTATTTTCTTCTTCCATGGGCTAGAAAAGGGAATAAGGCTGGCTGAAGATTTTATAGTTTATGTACGAAAGATCTATTTTAATGTTGTTACTGCTCTTAAAAGGTTTCATTTTAATTATTCAATACTTCACTTGTTTACTTCTTTATTTTCTTTCCACACTGGGCTATATTTCCCGATGGAGCCCTTGCTTTTCCAACTATGGATGTAACTTAGATGTTAATAACAACATTAACAATAACGACAACAACAACAACAATAATAATAATAATAATAATAATAATAATAATAATAATAATAATAATAATAATAATATCCGTTGGATTGCAAAACATTTAAAAAGTACTTTTACACATTTTTTTTACTCTTTCTAAGACAAAGTTTCATAACATTAGAATTTACGTAATCGTGTTCACTGGAGAGAGAGAGAGAGAGAGAGAGAGAGAGAGAGAGAGAGAGAGAGAGAGAGAGAGAGAGAGAGAGAGAGAGAGAATGACGCGAGTGTTTCCAAGACATTCTTTCTATTTGAATGACTTCGCAGGATGCGGCGTATTCTATTGTGTGTAAATTTGCATGACGTTGCAGGCCAGTGAGTTAAATATTGTCTACGTAGGATCCCCTTAGAGAGAGTCATTACACACACTCGTGTTTTTCGTCTGTTTTAAGATCCATGGTGTAAATAGCCAAAAGGCCTTTTGAGTACCGATATTAATAATCCTTTACTAAAATGTAAACGAAGAACTTTAGAAGGGAAAAGAAGATGTGGTCACACACAAATAAACAAATATAATATAATACATATACATATACATATACATACCCATTAAAATATAAAATTTTCCGTGTATTTATGATAAATAAAATAACCCACAGTGTATGAAAAATGAAATTTATTTAGCTTTCGAAGGGACCATCTCCCTCCCTCTTCAGATAGAGGAAGGGAGATGGTCCCTTCGAAAGCTAAATAAATTTAGCTTTTCATACATTTTGTGTTATTTTACACACACACACATACATATATCTATCTATTATATATATATATATATATATATATATATATATATATATATATATATATATATATATATATATATATATATATATATTCGGTACGCTCACCTCTACCCGTCCTCGGGTAGGGGATGAGGGAGTAGTCAAAGAAAGAGGGAGCAGTCATACCCTGATGAGGGTGTGCAGGTGTGTGCATGTCGATCTAAACATTCAGCCGTTGTTTTTGATTGATTGCGTATACTATTATATAGGTGTGTGTATATATATATATATATATATATATATATATATATATATATATATATATATATATATATATATATATATATATATATATATATATTTTGTCTGCAATGTGCCGTTCCATCTCATCTAGGATGGCTTTAGAAAAAGAAATTTGTTCACTACCCGGTACTTTTTACTATTGAATAGTGGATGAAAACCGTGCAAAAACCCCTACAACAATTACACATACCTTTTTAGCCTCAAGTCCTCATACACAGCTCATTGCGCCAGTCACCTCTATCTTGCATGAGCGCACGAACTTCCTGGATATCAAAGCCCTACTCTGCTAGTAATTTTCAACACCTATTCCTTTTCCGTATTGGCTTCTAATCCTTTTCCAATCCTCTTCTAATCCCTTTCCAATCTTCTAATCCTTTTCCAATCTTCTTCTAAGCCTTTTCCAATCCTCTTCTAATCCTTTTCCTCAACGTTTTTCTGATAATTTTCCACACTTTCTAATCCTTTTACATACGTTCTAATCCTTTTTACACATTATCTTCTAATCCTTTTTTACAATATTTTCTAATCCTTTTCCAATCCTCTTCTAATCCTTTTCCTCAACGTTTTTCTAATAATTTTCCACATTTTCTAATCCTTTTTACATACGTTCTAATACTTTTTACACATTATCTTCTAATCCTTTTTTACATTTTCTAATCCTTTTTCAAATATTCAATTTTTTTTTCCACACAATTCTCTAATCTTTCCCAACCCAAATTAATGCTCCTTGTTCTAACCCTCTTCTAATCCTTTTCCACAAAATCTACCTTTGTAAATTTTCCACATTCTTAAAACGATAGAACCTTAACAATCTTCCCCCAATCTAATGTCCTCCAATTCGTTTCCCATTGCCAATCCATCACAAATTACTCTGAGCTATCCTCTTCCCTGTGCTAAATTTCTTGCTTTTTTCTCTTTCATTGTATATATTTCACAGAAGAAATTATTCCTCTAAGCACACAAGGTGTTATCTTTTCATTTCAACAGATTCAAATACTCTGTGGATCACTTCTTTCTGTGGATCACTTCTTTCTGTGGATTACTTCTTTCTGTGGATTACTTCTTTCTGTGGACTACTTCTTTCTGTGGATTACTTCTTTCTGTGGATTACTTCTTTCTGCGTATCACTTCTTTCTGTGGATTACTTCTTTCTGTGGATTACTTCTTTCTGTGGATCACTTCTTTGTGTGGATTACTTCTTTCTGTGGATCACTTCTTTCTGTGGATTACTTCGTTCTATGGATCACTTCTTTCTCTTCTTGCTATCACCTGCGATATTTACTTACAAATATCTATAATAATGAAATGTTTCAATTCTTTCTTAATTTAGATGAACATTAGTGACTTGATCTTTCCATCAACCCCCCCCCCCCCATAACCTTTTGTTGTTCTTTTTCCTATAGGCGTTCTCCTTTTGCAAATACCTCCAAACTCCAATATGTTTCATGACTTTATTTACTGATCCCAAAAGTAAATGATAATTATGGGGTAAGTATTATAATACTCCTATGAATCTTACACTACACCAGTTACTCTCCCTTTCGTATATTCTAACACAAGCCTTACTTTCTTCACAAAAACTATAAAAATGACCACCTATCACTCTACTCCATTCCTCTGGAATCTTTCCTTTATCAAAGCACCTCGTACACATCTGGGTCAGCTAGTCAACCACAGAATCATCACAGTACCCTAACATTTCACTTATCTTTGTTTTTCTCAACTTCCTCGTTGCCTTCTTACGTTCTCATCAAGAGACTCTTCAGCTACGGTAAGCAGCTCTTCTAGGAGAAGGACACTCCAATATCAAACCATTGTCCTCTAGTTTTGGGTAAAGCCATAGACTCTGTATAATGGCCTTCCACTGTCTTGGGTTAGAATTCTCTTGCTTGAGAGTACATTCTGGCACACCATTCTATCTTATTTCTCTTCCTCTTGTTTTGTTAAAGTTTTCATAGTTTTTATAGGAAATATTTATTTTAATGTTGTTAGTTTTTAAAATATATTTCTTCTTGTTTCCTTTCCTCACTAAGCTATTTTCCCAGAGAGGGCCTTTGGGCTTACAGCATCCTGCTTTTCCAACTAGGGTTGTCGATTACCAAATAATAATAATAATAATAATAATAATAATAATAATAATAATAATAATAATAATAATAATCATTATGCATAGTTCAGGTTCCATTACTTCTTTCTTTCCTTCAACAATTCTTCTAAATGTTCACTTCCTCCACCTAACACTACAATAACACCAGAGAAGGTCATTTTGCTTACTTCTATAATTCTCAAATTAATTTGTTCAATAAAATTTTCTCAGAATTTATTTTTCTTAAGAACATCTCATTCTCCTTGAAGGTCTTACCCAATTCACCTTCTTTATTGGCATCACTTGCCTTCTATTTAACTCTCCTTTCTTTTCCACTATTTCATGCATTCTCTAGTGAACATGCATGCTTTATTCTTTTTAGTTATCCTACTGCACATTAAATATAATTTCCTTTTACAATTTTTTAATATATATATATATATATATATATATATATATATATATATATATATATATATATATATATATA
>NC_090754.1:72063856-72103856 GCF_036898095.1 Palaemon carinicauda
TTTCCGGTACCCATAATAATAAAACATATAATACAGTAATCATGATAAAAACAACAAAAGCAATAGTAATTCCCCACTGACCATAATCATCAATGCCAACAATGATCATAACCAGAATATTAAAAAATCAAATTAACCAATTCTGTCCTACAATACATCACTACAAAAAAGCTACTACTATTACTACTACTGTAGAGGCATTCAAATTCCACAACCCAATATCAACTGGAAGAGCTATGAATAACCCCCAACAAAGCTTAAACGGCCTAACAAACGACAAACTAATAAGAGGAGACATAAAAAGACTCAAACAAACATAACACTAAAATACCCATCTCATATAAGACATCAACAATAAATCCTCCAAGGAGAATTAGTAGTCGGCGTCTACTTCCACGGTCAAGGCAAGGACGTTGCAGGGAGGAGCGGTGTGTCGCCCTCTGGCTGGAGATTGGTAAACCCTGGCCATTGGGAGTGGGTAAACCCGCTCGTCGTCCCTAGCCAGGGGGCAAAAGTTCCATGGGTACCGCAAGGTGTAAGCCTGTTGCTTCCCAGAAAATTAGTTTTTTTTTTTTTTTTTTTTTTTTTTTTTGCCAGGCGGCGATGCATGAATACATACAACACGTGTGTGAAAAGAATGATGATGGGATTAACACTAAGTGATAGAAAAAGACCAACATGGATACGAGAGAAAACTAAAGTAGAGGATATTCTAATATGTAAGAAGAAATGGACGTAGGCAGGACATATAATAAGAATTTAAGATAATAGTTGTATATAGAGAGTAACAGAATGGGTCCCTCGAGATTGAAAACGAAGCAGGGGAACAAGAAGATAAAGGATTGACGGGCTAAAAAAATTTGCGGGTATAAACTGGCAGAGAAAGACCATAAACAAACGCGACTGTAGGGCTTGTCTGAGACCTTTGCTCTGCAGTGGACTAAGAACGACTGATGTTGATGATGAATATGCTGATGGAATTATCAATAGTAAACCGTGATGAAATAGTCAAGAATTTTCTGTGGAAGCTAATGCCATTTAGAATGCCACTCTCACTTGTGTCTACCATTTATCTTTATTTACTTGATTTTATCTTATTAAAGCATTTATCCCTCTTGCCAGCTATATTCCTAACACTCCCCCCCCCCCCCCCTCGATGCTTTTAGCTTTTCCTTTTGTTCTTTTCCAACAGGTTTCTGAAGGACTGTAATAAAAGCAAAGGCCTATCAGAATATCTCAACACTAGGAACTTTACTTGTATGGTTAAATAAGGACCGGGTTGATAAAAGCTGGACCCGGGCCGGTCCAATGCCAGTCTAAACATGGGATTAATTACAAGTAGAGTAACGAAATTAAATATAATATGTTGAAACACATTGCGCTTTATTAGGTAATATTGTTTATCAGAGATCACTCTTAATTTTCCCAATAATTGCTTTAAATGAAAACAAGCCTTCGTAACTTTACCAAAATTCTGTCCTGTCGAACCTTTGGCATTACAAAACGTTATGTAGTACTAAATATGTTTCATAATAATAAGAGTTGATGGGAAAGAAACGTGGATATACTTCGGTATGGTAATAAAATATAGACCTCGGGTAATACAGTATGCATAGGTGACCTGATGATTCACTGAAAATATTTGGAGATGACTTGGCCTTTTGCAAAGAACGGATAAAAAACCCCAGAAGAAAATTATATAATTTCAAAGATTTTTGGAGAGAAGGATCTACAAAAGCCAGGTAAATGTGGAAGAGGTACTGGAAAAAAAATGACATTTATATCTCGGTAGTGTGAGAGTGAGCAACATAGGGGTGCAATAAGAATAAGTCTCCGGTATTTGACTTGTTGCTGATAAGAAATCTGTGAAGCTACATGAAGCGGTTCATGTGAACGTTTCTGCATATTGGGTTCATCCAATAATACGCAATTAAAAGTCGAAATATGACAGCGACCACTGTTGATTTTTTCTCTGGAGCCACTCATTTTCATAGGCAACTGATTAATGACGAAACAACTATATATATATATATATATATATATATATATATATATATATATATATATATATATATATATAAAAATTATATATATATATATATATATATATATATATATATATATATATATATATATATGCGTGTCGGGAGTAAATATTTTATTTTATATCACATCTTGTGTAATTTTCAGGACATGTCATGGACCTGAGGTAGGAAGTACGTGAACCTGTGAACTTATCTACGTATTTATTTTTTTCCAAAATACAAAATGATCAAAGGGGTACAGTACACCCAAAGCTCATTTTCAAAAATGGAATGAACTAACAGAATTAATTGCATTAATAGGGACAGATACCATACTTCATTTGGCATGATAGTCATCTTAAGGTTATTCTAAAACATGCTTCCTTTCCATTGAAAACATGTCATCATCATCATCTTCTACGCAATGATGCAAAGGGCCTCGGTTAGATTTTGCCAGTTGTCACAATCTTGAACTTTTTAAATCAATACATCTCCATTCATCTCCTACTTCACGCTTCATAGTTCTCAGCCATGTAGGTCTAGGTTTCCAACTCTACTAGTGCCTTGTGGAGCCCAATTGAAAGTATACATACAAATAATTTGTACACACATGTGCATGCAAATACTATTCAAAAATAAATTAAAGTTAAAGGTAATGCATCAAAGCAGATTAATAGAAAAAACACCATATGATGTGGTTTTGAAGCTTCAAATCTCAACTAATTTCTACTTACATACTTGCAGATAATGAAGCCAGCATCCTGACTCATGAAAACAAACCCGTGCTTGCTTTACTTCCATTTTCAATTCCTCTTGATGACAGGAATAATTCTACATAACTACCTTTGAAGATTTATTGAAAACCCACCGTTTTTACACAACTTAAAACTGGAGTCGGTGAAGAACCTCCTCGTAGGCACAATGCTGAATAAAGGGCAAGGTAAGTTCATTTTGAAAACTTTTTTATCTTAAAAGCAAACAGTACATTTAAAAAAACAATATTGCTACTATTTCCATTAGTTTTATCACAAAACGAAGCATTAATCTATGCTTTACATTCGGTTATAAATATGGATGTTTGAAGATGTTTTAGTTTCATCCTAATCTTTAGCAATCAATCCTTCATACTGACTAATTTCTTTAATCTGTTAAAATGTAAATAAAATAAAACACTTGTAATAAGTTTAAATATCCATTTTCAGCCGATGCTAATGGTGCCTCGGCAACAGATCCTTTGTGTGCTTGGGACCCTGATGCTGCTAGACTCCTGAAGGTGGTGGACAGCGAGAATCTAGAAGCTTTGGAAGCCCTCCTAGAATCTGGAGTACACGTGAATGGCCATGGAGGCTCCTTTCATGAAACGGCTCTTCATCGAGCAGCGCAGATACGGTGGACGTCAGGCGTTAGTTTCTTACTTAGCATGGGAGCGTCAGTCTATGCCAAGAACCAGTTTGGTCAGACTCCTCTACATTACGCAGCAGCTTCGAGGTCTACCACCTGTATCAAACTACTCTTGGAGAGCGGCCGACCTGGCGTCTTAGATCACAGAGACATGAGAGGTCACACACCACTCCACGATGCAGCCGCCTCTGGATGCCTTAACGCAGTTAATATCCTTATTAAAACAGGAGCTTTAGTTCATGCAAAAGATGCAAATGGTGAAACTCCATTGCATAAGGCAGCAAAAGCCCGGTCTGTGCCTTCAATGGTAGCACTTCTCAATGCTGGAGCAGAGCTTGGAAGCAAAGATAACAATGGGGAATCTGTACTATCCTATACACTGTTGCAACTCCCGGGAACAATGGATGCAGTCTTTGACCATTGCATTGTCACAAATTCATCAAAAATAAACACCAAAACTTTAGAGGCTTCCATGAATTTCCTTCCGTTAACAGGTTCCTACAAAAAGAATCAAGTGCAGAACTTACAATCATTCGTTGATATGGGTCACGCTAAACTACTAAGCCATCCACTTCTAGAAATATTTTTATTCATCAAGTGGATGAAAGTGAGACGACTTTTTCTCATTGAAGTTATATTTTATCTCTTATATGCAGTACTTACAACTGTTCTGAGTTTCAATAAATTTGTGTGGGACACTAGCTGTAATTCCACAAACGCCTCAGTGTGTGCATGTTCGACGGCTAGCCATGTCAACTGCAGTGCAGGCATTAACCCTCTAGATGAACAAAGTAACCATGCTCTAAAGGGTTTGGTTGTGTTTCAGACTGTACTTATTTTACTACAGCAGCTACTGTCCATCATGCAAAACAAGTTAGCCTGGTTCCGCTCAATATCTGGCGTCCTCCATGTCATCATCGCCCTGCTAGTCTTGCTGGTTGTACCCAGCTGCAGTCCAGAGGAGTGGCAACACCACTTAGCGACATGGCTTCTGCTGCTAATGTGGACGGAATGTATGTTGCTCATCGGGCGTTTCCCCAACTGCGGCATTTATGTGGTCATGTTCCAGAGGGTGGCAACCGTCTTCTTAAAGATCTTTGCCATCTACTTCTGCTTGTTACTTGCCTTCTCCTCAGCATTCTACATAACCCTGAATTGTGCCAAATCTGAGGATGGTGGTGGTGGGTCTAACGTGTTCAAGAATCCTCTACTCACGTTTGTCAAAACACTGACGATGATGATAGGCGAGCTGGACTTCGGAACTGAGTTTGTGAATGGCTTGTCTCACCTTGAATTCACTGGGCACATTATCTACCTCTTCTTTGCTATTCTGGTGTCTATCATTCTGTCAAATCTACTCGTTGCTTTGGCGGTCAACGATGTGCAAGTACGAAACTATTTTTCTCTTTTATTTTAAGATACTTATTGGCCTGATTAGATTATATGAAGTAGTTTATTCCATTTGTTAAGTTTTTTTTTTTTTCATTTCTATATTGAGTATAAAATAAAGTCTTTACAACAATGCTTAATTGAACATAAATATAAGTAAAAATAAAAGAACACTTTGACTTCCTACAAGAAAAAATTTACAGAAAAAAAATATTAGAATCAAATAATATAAATGCAGACTATAGAAATACAACGAATAGTAATGATAAATATCTTATCCCATATGCTTACTAAAAAGGAAATTCCATCTTAGAAGGTAAGGACTTACGTGAGAGAGAGAGAGAGAGAGAGAGAGAGAGAGAGAGAGAGAGAGAGAGAGAGAGAGAGAGAGAGAGAGAGAGAGAGAGAGAGGGCCTATTCTCTGAAGCTTTATCCTATCTAGAATATGTTAACCCGTTCTAGCTTACTTTTATTATCTAGTGCACTTTGTCCTAAATAAGCAAAAGCAATTGAAGGAGAACAAGCACTAACTTTTGTGCCGTATCTTAACCCCCTCTTCCTTGTGCCGTGTCCTTTCTAACCCACCCTTGGATAAATTTCCAACCTTGAACTTCCTTCAGTACCATGTTCAACCAAAACCATCCTTCAGGACAGCATCCTACTTAAAATATCCTAGTGTTGTGTCCTGCCTAGCCCATCTTATTTTATCATGTGCAACTTAACCCAGCCAAAAACTTCACAATCCTTGCCTACTTTATGAAAATGACAAGTAGTAGTTCATTATTTCCTTTATTAAATAACTTCTCAAACTTGACAGGGATTAAGAAATTCTGCTCATCTCGAGAGGCTGATAAAGCAGACGGAGCTGGTGTTCCAGATGGAGAGGAACTGTGCAACTGCCGCTTATATAGCGTCCTACGTTAAAATTCCAAAGTAAGATTTCAAATTTCTTATTCCACAATCCAGATGGTTTATTTTTATGCATAGCAACCAATAAACAAGAAAGGGGTTAGCTCTCTTAGCATAATCTATAATTGCGAACTATTCTCTAAATCAAGGAGTTTGTTTTACTTTTTAATTCATAAATAAGACGCATGTTTGTATTCAAAGAACTAGCTTCTGTATTATTAGTTCCAGATAAGAACCATTTCTGATATCAAAAGGTCTTGCTTCCTTCGTCATAATCTACAGATGAAAACCATATTTGATGTACAAAGGGTTTATCTTCCAGTATTACAATTCATAATTAAGTTTCTTTTTCTTCTTACGTTTCTCTCTTATAGAATGTAAAAATTCCACACATTCCAGGTGTATTAAAGCTCAAAATGTTTTTCCAGATTAAATGACCTACTCATGAAAGCTGCCTATCTTTGCAAACATGCCTGTAATGAATATCGTGTATTTCTCTTTCCAAATCATCCAAAAAAGGTGAGAAATAATCCTGTTTTCAGATAATCCAAAGAAAATTGGAAATAGACATCTTCTAAGATATACAAAATTTAACACTTTAAAAATGAAAATAAATAATACATGAAATGAAATAGATTTAAATGTCACTAGTTTATGAATGCATTTTGACATGCTTCAAGATAATTCAATATTAACAGTCATATACTGTATATAAACCAATGTTCAAAAATTACTGTTTGCTCCCAATTCATTTAGTTTTACACTTAAGACTATATTATATTTGTTTAACATTCCATGAAATTAAACAAACTAGTTCATCTAACTTACATCACTATATGAAAGGTCGCATAGACGCTAGAAACATCACCCAAGAACTAAAAAAAAAATGAAATGCTAAACGTATCTCCTCCTTCCAGTCGACCCAGCTGTTCATAGCGCGGAATAAAAAATGCAAAGAGTACAACCTCCCGTCTCACTTGCTGGTGAACGTCATGGAGTGCCTCCGGACGCGGGAGGTGGACACGACCAACACCAAGAGCAGCATGAAGATCAAGCGGGGCAGTCGCATCCGTAGAGGTGATTACCACCGCAACGACAACGAGGAGGTCAAGGTCAACATCAAGGATCTGGAGGCCAACATGTCCGATATCGTCAGCGAGAAGATGGAGGACATCGTCGAGTCCTATGGGACGCTCAATAAACGGATCTCGACTCTGGAGGACAAGTTGGAGAAGGTTTTAGATCTGCTCCTTAAAAATAACGAGGAGACGCCGCCTCCAGCAATTCCTTTGCAGGATACCGAGGAAGAGGAGGCCTCGGAGTGTTAAGATTCATCACGAAGAAAATATCAAGAGAAATCGTCATATTGTTAGGTTTCTTTACGAGGAAAACAAATATCAATAAGAGACTTCTGATTGTTATGGTTCCGCATGAGGAAAATGTTAGGAGGAGGCCCTCCGATTATTATGATTCCTCATGAGGAAAATATCAAGGAGAAGGCTTTGGATTGTTAAGATTCCTCACGAGGAAAACATCTATAAGAGACCTCAGATTAAGTTCCTTCACGAGGAAAACATCTATAAGAGACCTCAGATTAAGTTCCTTCACGAGGAAAACATCTATAAGAGACCTCGGATTGTCAAGTTCCTCACGAGGAAAATACCAAGAGGAGGCTTTGGATTGTTAAGTTTCCTCACGAGGAAAACATCTATAAGAGACCTCGGATTAAGTTTCCTCACGAGGAAAATATCAAGAGGAAGCCTAGATTGCCAGAATTCCTCTAAAAGAAAAATGAACAAGACAGTGCCATTTTTTAGTTCAATAATCACAAGTATCATCCAGCCTAAAAAGACTAATTCATCCAGGAATCTTTTAGTCTGAATGGCCACTACTACTACTAATTCGCGTTGCTGGCATTCGTGATCAGTGAATGTGATGTTATCTGTGATCTTGTAAATAGAATCTTTATAACACAAATTTTACTATTATTAGATTTAAAGTAGCGTAAATCGCAAGGTAAGCTGAACTTTCACATTTTCTAATGGATGAAAGACCGCACAAGTCACACCATGTGATTGTCATTCTAAAGTGCATTTTATTAAGCTTTCATAGATTCTTTTTTTTATTGAAGGATTATTTGATAGGCTTATGCCCTGAGGTACCATAGTTGGACACTTCTGTTGTGAATGGTTTGTAGGCAAATAGACTTCGTTATTCATAAATGATTATTCAACATAGACAAATAACTTTCATATCTATATAATTCAAAGTGAAATAACTTCCAGTGAATTGCGAAAATTTTAAGTATACTTTGCATTCAAAGTGAAGATATTTTAACTAGATTGTTGTCTATGTATATTTATTTTATATACATAAATAAAAACAGTAGACTTCGAAGTCAAGGAAATTTCAGTACTTGTGTGCATTCATTATACAGCAAATGCCGTTCAAGTGAAGATATTGTAAGTGAACTAGGATTTTTTTTTTCATTACAGTGAAGACATTTTCAGTGAACTGACCCAAACTGGGACTCGGTGGAATCCTTACAACCTGACATGGACAGCTAAAAACTTTCAAATTCAAACCTTTTATCTATCGAAATGTAATGGAAAACCACGATGCAATTGTCATTTGGCAGGAACACGAAAAAGACAAATTCGACAGTTACTGTGGTGTTACTGCTGAAAAAAGGCAAGAAAACTGTGCTTTCAATATCACTACAAGATTAAAACCAGATATGACGAAAGGTGTCTTTCTATTATGAAGTGGTCAGAGTGCACTTATATGGAGACCCTTTTAACAATAAACTGCTTGAATATATATTTGTGAGGGGATGAACTATCACAGCAAACGATCACCCAACAGTGGGATAATGCGAGGGTATACCATGTCCTAGCAAACACGTGAACGAACTAGTGCTTGAACTGAGAAAGAATAGACACCTTATCTGTGATGTTATGTTAGTGCCAACTGTGTATATGGGCTTGTTCAACAGTATTAATGCTAATAAATTTTAGCAATCCTCTTTTAAGAAAATGTTCGTCTCTTTATCCTTGTCTTAACACCTGAGTAATAAAAATGAGAATATTCCACAAAAAAAAATAAGTAAATAAAATAAATAAAATAAAAAGATGAAGGCTATTGGGATAGTTATGAAGAAAAATTTAAACGACAATATCGTAACAAATTTGGTCAATTTACATTTTATCAACTATTATTATTATTATTATTATTATTATTATTATTATTATTATTATTATTATTATTAGTTAGGCTACAACAATGGTTGGAAAATCAAAATGCTTTTGGCCCGACGGCTCCAATAGGGGAAAAAATAGCCCAGTTGGGAAAGGAAATAAGGAAAACAATAAATTATAAATGAGAAGTAATGAATAATGAATATGAAATATCTCAAGATCAGTAACAACGTTAAATAGCTATGTCATATAACCTACTTTATAAACTATGAAGACAGACTCATGTCAGCCTGTTCAACATATAAAACATTTGCAGCATTCTAATAATTTCATTTGCAAGTATTCAAATCAACATACCGGGAGCAATCACCCACGCTATTTACTTAAAGTCTTGGTTAACTCAAACTATTAATAGCGCTAATTCATTTTTTTTTTTTTAAAGAATAATTAAACTCCAGTAACATTCTCCTAAGACTCGGAAAAGGTAGAGAACCATGAATTGATATAATGAGACCTTGCTGGCATTATTATTATTATTATAATTATTATTATTATTATTATTATTATCATCATCATCAATTGCTAAGCTACCCCCCTAATTATTGGAAAAGCAGGATGCTTTAAGCACAGGGGCCCCAACAGGGAAAATAGCCCAGTGAGGAAAGGAAACAAGGAAAAATAAAATATTTCAAGAACGGTAACAGTATTAAAGTAAATATCTCCTACATAAGCTAAAAACTTTAACAAATCAAGAGGAAGAGAAATAAGATAGAAGGCCACCATTATCTAACAAGGACAGTTGTTGGCCTTCTGACAAACCCATAAACATAAAAGAAAATCTATACATCATAAATATACAAAGTATAAACAAACATAGGTTTTTATCAAATTAATTAACGGGATTCTACATCGACATTTTCTTAAAAAAGACTGAAAGATTGTTACCAAAACTACTGCAAGAGGCCACACAACAAATCTGAGATACAAATGGTGTGTACCAACTTCGCATCAGACTAGTCAAATTCTACAGAAGAAACTTTTGTTATTCAAATAAAAAAAAATAACTCACAACCTATGCTAAAAATAGCTACATAAACACCGAATGAATTTTAACAAACTATCTCATATATTAGATAATGGTCATTCTTAAATATCATAAATTGCAGATTCTTTTCAAGGATAAATGTAAAATAACCACGTCCTTTCAATTTCCACAGTTTCTTGGCATTCATCAAATCATCATTACATTTTCAATTTCTTCAGTAAGAACATAATTCTTTGTTTTGTGTGGTTTCTCACAAGAGGTTACTTTTTAGGTTGTGGCAAAGTAGCTGTTAGACACTAACGGAGAGGCGAGGTGAATGCAAGTGAAGTTTACTCAACAGATAACGAGCTCATATACAAACCAGTTCTGTTTTCGTCCACTTGCATACAATCTGCTTTTCAATCATTTTCTCCGTATCTTTGTGTAACCCAAGCTTTGCACTCGCCCTCGTATCTATTTCTCTCACGAAGTCTTCTCTGCCTTTCAACCTTTAAAGCCCTTTTGGGCACTGCTAAGACAGTTTAGTTCAAGGTAGAGATTTGTTTATGGAAAAGGTTTAAATTTCCTCTCTCCTTTGTTTACATGGTACAGTATACTCAACGCAACGAGAAACGACTGATTATTATTATTATTATTATTATTATTATTATTATTATTATTATTATTATTATTATTATTATTATTATTTGCTAAGCTACAACCCTAGTTGGAAAAGCAGGATGCTATAAGCCCAGGGGCCCCAACAGGGAAAATAGCTCAGTGAGGGAAGGAAACAAAGAAAAATAAAATATTTTAAGAACAGCAACAAGATTAAAATAAATATCTCCTATATAAACTATAACAAACTTTAACAAACTAAGAGGAAGAGAAATAAGATAGAATAGTGTGCACAAGTGTACCCTCAAGCAAGAGAACTTTAACCCACAAGACAGTGGAAGACCATGGTACAGAGGCTATGGCACTACCCAAGATTAGAGAACAATGGTTTGATTTTGGAGTGTCCTTCTCCTAGAAGAGCTGCTTACCATAGCTAAAGAGATTCTTCTACCCTTACCATGAGAAAAGTTGCCACTGAACAATTACAGTGAACTAAAAAGAATTGTTTGGTAATCTCAGTGTTGTCAGGTGTATGAGGACAGAGGAGAATGTGTAAAGAATAGGCCAGACTATTCAGTATGTGTGTGTGTTTAGGCATAGGGAAAATGAACCGTAACCAGAGAGAAGGCACCTGGATTTAACGGGCTAGCCATCTTGCTCTGGCGATCAGCCGGACTGCAGTTTTATTATTATTATTATTATTATTATTATTATTATTATTATTATTATTATTATTATTATTTGCTAAGCTACAACCCTAGCTGGAAAAGCAAAATGCTATAAGCCCAGGGGCCCCAACAGGGAAAATAGCCCAGTAAGGAAAGGAAAGAAGGAAAAATAAAATATTTTAAGAAGAGTAACATTAAAATAAATATTTCCTATATAAACTATGAAAACTTTAACAAAACAAGAGGAAGAGAAATTAAATAGAATAGTGTGCCTGATTGTACCCTCAAGCAAGAGAACTCTAACCCAAGACAGTGGAAGACCATGGTACAGAGGCTATGGCACTACCCAAGACTAGAGAACAATGGTTTGATTTTGGAGTGTCCTTCTCCTAGAAGAGCTGCTTACCAGAGCTAAAGAGTCTCTTCTACCCTTACTAAGAGGAAAGTAGCCACCGATCAAGCTCGATAGTTTCTTGTAGTTTTTGAAACCTCACCTACCTTGTCAGCAAAGGATGGGAAGTTTGGGAAAGCCTATAAGTCTACATGCAGAGTCATCTGCAGCTATTACTTGACCCTCCCTGGTTCTGGCTTGGGGAGAGGGGTTTGGATGCCGATCATATGTATATATGTTAAGTATCTAGGACACTGTCCTGCTAGGTAATATATATATATATATATATATATGTATATATATATATATTATATATATATATATATGTATGTATGTATATATATATATATATATATACTGTATGTGTGTATATATATATTTTTTCACTGTTCATATTTATATACATACATACATACACACACATTTATATATATATATATATATATCTATACATATAGTATATATATATATATATATATAGTATATATACTGTATATATATATATAGTATATATACTGTATATATATATATAGTATATATATACTGTATATATATATATACATATATATACAGTATATATATACTGTATATATATATATATATATATATACAGTATATATATATATATATATATATACATACATAAACGGCTGTATATCCGAAACTATTTTAACTTTTGTTTCAATGCATATTTCCTGCATAAAGGTTTCCCTTATCTTGAACATAGCATATGAGCAGTCCTCTCACTCTCATATGCCAGACTGATGCTGCTACACTATCTGACAAGCACACACTCACGATTCACAATGGACCGCTCCCTTGCTTCAAGCTTGCCATATGGCCACCTTGGAAGAATAGGGGAGAGAGAGAGAGAGAGAGAGAGAGAGAGAGAGAGAGAGAGAGAGAGTTGAAAGCAGGCCCATGATCTGTAGAGACGTAGCATCCATCTGTGGGGGAATCTGTTTCAAACCAGTTGCCCTTCCCTATCGTCCCTTTCTCGCTGCATTGAGTTTAGTGCACACTTTCCCAATACCATCTGGATTAACCCCTTCTCAGGTGCGGTAGTCAAACTGGAGATGCCAGAAAGGTATTCTAGATGAAGGCAAAAACAATGATAAGCTTTAATGTAAATCATGAATAATGGAGAGAAAGAGAGGGACAATTACAACGACTTCATAGTCAGGTTAGAAATGACTAGTGCATCAAACAACTAACATTTAAGAATCCAAGATGATGTATAAGAATTGACGCTTTTTTTATTATTATTTAAGGGGGAGATTAACCAGTCTAATGAGTCAAACTCGATTCTTACAGACCTGGACCGATTTATATCGAGAAGAAAAATATTTTCCATGTTCATGTTAAATAACTGAATAAAATAAAATATATATTAAATATGTATCAAAATATATTAAATATAATGGATAAAAAGTAAACTATGAGGTAAAATTCTGTGATGAATAGAAATCTAAATCTTGTCTATAAAACCCATGCTTCTTAAAAAACTTAAAATCCTAAAAACTTGGAAATTCTCGAGTATGAAAGATCAATAAAACTTCTCTCACCAAAGCATAATTGTCTTTCTCTTTAAAAAAAAAACTTACTTTACAATTGATAAAAATATATTTTAGGGTTAGAATACACTATGACTCATTGCACCTGGGTACTGCTTCACGAGGTGTGCACATCATACTGTCTTCCTTTCTCTTTGTAATGATAATTTCCAGAGAAACAACTGTCTATTTCTTTTAATCTATTACTATCAGACTCATAATTGACTATGTCAGTGTGGTCACAAAAAGTGGATAATTCAGAATTGTTTGTTCTAAATATATATGACAACAGTTAAATCATCCTAACAAGGCATAAAAACTGGGAACGGAGATGAGAGAGAATTTATTTTAAAGAACTTTACCAAAACATCTGCAAACGAAATGGCTAAATATTGGAGAAGTTTTCACTACCGTTTCTATATTTTGTGCTGTATATTTCATTGGACGGATACTTACCAATAGATTTGAAATAAACCTTTTCCAATTGCTATAAATTTCTGAGGAAATTATCTTTTTAGCAGTAAAGAGAACGAGGTGGGAACAAAATATATTTACGCGAGTATACCAAGTAATATTCTCACCAAAGAAAACGTTATGTTATACATCTCAGCGATGGTGAACTTCGTCAATTTTCAATAGAAAACTCTCTTAAGAAAGCAAATTTGAATGATTGAAAAAAGCTTCAGTCGGAAAATGCTAATTAATAAGATTGTCTGAGAATTATAATTAATAAAATACTTAAGGAAGTTCGTTAACTGCAACAATATATAACAAAAGTAGATGTAAGTAACCCCTATTAAGGACTAGCCTGACAAGGTGGAGAAGGCGAGAGTTATCCACCAGGACTTATGTTAACGATTTCTGCAAAAGGATTTGGGAACCATTACATCCTAATTTAACTTAACATTGTACATTATAACTTGTACCTAAGATGAAGTATTCAGACTCTAAATTGGATCAACTATGAGCAACCTTGTGTAGTAATCTAAGGTATATGGGAAAATTGAATAATAATGCATTTTTTGGGGGGAAAATTGGGAAAATTGAATGATAATGCATTTTATTTTTGGGGGAGATTGACTCTCTTCGTAATAATCAATAATGTACTTTTAACGTAATCGTGGCGGCCGTGGATTGAATACTACGACAATATTATTAATTTATTGAAAATGAGAAAATAAAGAGAAAAATACTTGATTATACAAAATATGCCCATTGAAGCTAGAGTGTCTCTTTAATAAGTAAGGTCATAAGTAAGCTTATCAGTAGGATTTACATCTACTGAAGGAAATTATGTACTTAAATATCAAGAGGATACTAAAAAACAATGACCCTTCAATCAAGAGCGATAACAATTAAGAGTAATTGTGAAGCATTTTGAACCATTCATATACAATAACCAACGAAGAATAATTTCTTAACGGTATAAGGAAAGCCATTCACGAGTGTATCTGTAAGTTCATGCTTAGAGAGAGAGAGAGAGAGAGAGAGAGAGAGAGAGAGAGAACATTTTGAATATGATAAGATCATTTTAGGTGAGAGAGAGAGAGAGAGAGAGAGAGAGAGAGAGAGAGAGAGAGAGAGAGAATTTTGAATATGATAAGATCATTTTAGGTGAGAGAGAGAGAGAGAGAGAGAGAGAGAGAGAGAGAGAGAGTGAAAATAGTTTATATATTTTCATCATACTAAACAATGGGGCACAGTTTAAACTGGCTTAATAATTACTTGTCCAAAATTCAAACGAACAACGTCATAATTTAGAATTGAAAATTTTTTTTCTAAGCAAATGTAAGCAATCAATTGTGATAAGATTAACGTATTACATAAATTCGAGATTATTATTATTATTATTATTATTATTAACAGCCAATCTACACCAACAATTGTAACAGCAGGATGTTATATGCCCAAGGGCTACAAAAGGGAAAAATATCCTAGAGAGGAAAGGAGACATGAAAATGAATAAAGTTCAAGAAAAGTAATGAATAATAAGAATAAAATATTTTACGAACAACATTAAATTAGACATTGAACATTTCAGTTTTTTAACAATTTTAACACAAATGGGATGAACATCGGTAAATTTCACAAGAAATCTCAAAATTATTGGATCTTTAGTTGGTCTACGTTATTGGGATTACAAAGCAGGACGTTATCAAGAAAACGTCAAAATCATATCATTATTCATTAAATAATGCAAAACCAGGTCTCATATGACTCATGATTTTATGAACTAGGACAGCATCGTTTTCATTGATTCAATAGAAATTTACATAGCAATTAACTAAAGATGAAATATAGATTGGATTGATTTTCTCTACGCAGAAAATCGAATTCTAGCATAATCCCAAAATTTGTATATCATGTCTATTTAAAAAGTAGAAGCAAAAGGCTTAACATATGAACATTCATTCATTATTTATGCATGATATATATATATATATATACATACATACATATATATATATATATATACATGTATATATATACATGTATATATATATATATATATATACATATATATATATATTTTATATATACATATATATATATATATATATATTTATATATATACATATATATATGTATATATAAAATATATATATATATATATATATAAATATATATATATATGAATATATATATATATATATATGAATATATACATATATATAAATTATATATATATATATATATATATATTATATATATATACAAATATATATGAATATATATATAATTATATATATACATTAAAATATATGTATAAATATATATATGTATATATATATTTATATATATATATATATATGTATATATATATATATATATATAAATATATATATATATATATATATATATATATATTATTTTGTGTCTAACATTTCTAAAATCCAGGATCAACAATTTCTAGCAAAGAGCAGAGGAAGGACACACACCAGGTAACTTTATAAAGTGGAAAAAGCTTTTGTATATCACCATGATCAGAAAAACTATAATAGGCAGGACCACCCATACTAGGTTGGATTGCTGTGAGCCATCAGACAAGTCTCCCATCATCACCAATCCACAGCTGGCCAGCGTTGTGATGAAAACTGGGATTGTCAGAATCGACTCACTGCACAGACTTAATAAAGGGAATTTTGGTATATCACCATCTTGAAGTAACATCTTTAAAACAGCAGGATCATGACCTAGCAAGGAGTGGAAGAAGCACACACCAGGTTACTTCAGAGATACCATTAATAAATTAAACAATAGAAAATCGACATTTTATTATTATTATTATCATTATTATTATTATTATTATTATTAATTGCTGGGTTACAACCCTAGCTGGAAAAGCAAGATGATATGGGCCCAAGGCCTCCATCAGTGAAAATAATCCAGTAAAGAAAGGAAATAAATATACTACAAGAGAAGTAATTAACAATGGAAACAAAATATTTTAAGAACAGTAACAACAATAAAATAAATCTTTCATATTTAAACTATTATAACATAAAAAACAATGGGAAGAGAAATAAGATAGAACAGCGTGCCCAAGTGTACCCTCAAGCAAGAGAACTCTACCTCAAGACATTGGAAGACCATGGTACAGAGGCTATGGCACTACCCAAGACTAGAGAACTGCCTCTATAATTCCTTCAACTAACACTATCGTGTTTCCATAATTTTCAAATTTTGCTCTATTATAATTAGTACTCATGTACGTGACCCGTCAAAAACGACGGGTACATATTTAAATTGATATGCAAACACACGCACAACAAGGCAGTTTCAGCAATTTGTGGGAGAGTGTAGTTCCCTCGTGTACCTCTCTGGGTACCCACTCTCACCATGGAATGGTACTCCCTCTTCCCCTACCTGAGGGACGGGGAGAGACAGAGTAGGAATACGCCTAGCAATGCCACTGAGCGTGATTGAAAAATTTATGCACACACACATGCACACACACGCACAAACACACACACACACACACACACACACACACACATATATATATATATATATATATGTACACATACATATACCAAGGGACTTCCCCCAATTTTGGGGGGTAGCCAACATCAAACAAATGAAACAAAAAAGGGGACCGCTCCTCTCTACGTTCCTCACAGCCTGACACGGGACTCGACCGAGTTCAGCTGGTACTGCTAGGGTGCCACAGCCCACCCTCCCCCGCCATCCACCACAGATGAAGCTTCATAACACTGAATCCTTATCAGTCATCTAAGGCACCGGAGGAAGCAGCAGGGCTTACCGGAACTGCGTCACAATCGCTCGCCATTCATTCCTATTTCTAACACGCTCTCTTGACTCTCTCACATCTATCCTCCTATCACCCAGAGCTTTCTTCACTCCATCCATCCACCAAAACCTTGGCCTTCCTCTTGTACCTCTCCCATCAACTTTTGCATTCATCACCTTCTTTAGCAGACAGCCATTTTCCATTCTCTCAACATGGCCAAACCACCTCCACACATTCATATTCACTCTATCTGCTAACTCATTTCTTACACCCGTTCTCACACTCATCACTTCGTTCCTAACCCTATCTACTCGAGATACACCAGCCATACTCCTTAGACACTTCATCTCAAACACATCCCCGTCACTTTCATTCCCCAAAATTCCGATCCATACATCACAGTTGGTACAATCACTTTCTCGTATAGAACTCTCTTTACATTCATGCCTAACCCTCTATTTTTTACTACTCCCTTAACTGCCCGCAACACTTTGCACCCTTCATTCACTCTGACGTACATCTGCTTCCACTCCACCATTTGCTGCAACAACAGATCCCAAGTACTTAAACTGATCCACCTCCTCAAGTAACTCTCCATTCAACATGACATTCAACCTTGCACCACCTTCCCTTCTCGTACATCTCATAACCTTACTCTTACCCACATTAACTCTCAACTTCTTTCTCTCACACACCCTTCCAAATTCTGTCACTAATCGGCCAAGCTTCTCTTCCGCGTCTGCAACCAGTACAGTATCATCCGCAAACAACAGCTGATTCACCTCCCATTCATGGTCATTCTCGTCTACCAGTTTCAATCCTCGTCCAAGCACTCGAGCATTCACCTCTCTCACCACTCCATCAACATACAAGTTAAACAACCACGGCGACATCACACATCCCTGTCTCAGCCCCACTCTCACCGGAAACCAATCGCTCGCTTCATTTCCTATCCTAACACATGCTTTACTACCTTTGTAGAAACTTTTCACTGCTTGCAACAACCTTCCACCAACTCATATAACCTCATCACATTCCACATTGCTTCCCTATCAACTCTATCATACGCTTTCTCCAAATCCATAAACACAACATACACATCCTTACCTTTTGCTAAATATTTCTCGCATATCTGCCTAACTGTAAAAATCTGATTCATACAACCCCTACCACTTCTAAAACCACCCTGTACTTCTAAGATTGCATTCTCTGTTTTATCCTTAATCCTATTAATCAGTGCTCTACCATACACTTTTCCAACTACACTCAACAAACTAATACCTCTTGAATTACAACACTCATGCACATCTCCCTTACCCTTATATAGTGGTACAATACATGCACAAACCCAATCTACTGGTACCATTGACAACACAAAACACATATCAAACAATCTCACCAACCATTCAAGTACTGTCACACCCCCCTCCTTCAACATCTCAGCTTTCACACCATCCATACCAGATGCTTTTCCTACTCTCGTTTCATCTAGTGCTCTCCTCACTTCGTCTCTTGTAATCTCTCTCTCATTCTCATCTCCCATCACTGGCACCTCAACACCTGCAACAGCAATTATATCTGCCTGCCTATTATCCTCAACATTCAGTAAACTTTCAAAATATTCCGCCCACCCTTTCCTTCCCTCCTCTCCTTTTGACGACCTTGCATTTCCATCTTTCAATGTCTCTTCAATTCTTAAGCCAGCCTTCCTTACTCGCTTCACATCTTTCCAAAACTTCATAATCTCTTCATATGAATGACCCAATCCTTGACCCCACCTCAGGTCAGCTGCCCTCTTTGCCTCACTTACCTTGCGCTTTACTTCCACATTTTTCTCTCTATATTTTTCATAATTCTCTACACTATTACTCTGCTGCCATTCTTCAAAAGCCCTCTTTTTCTCTTCCACTTTTACCTTCACTCCTTCATTCCACCATTCACTGCCCTTCCTCATGCTGCCTCCAACAACCTTCTTGCCACACACATCACTTGCAACCCCAACAAAATTTTCTTTGACTAACTTCCACTCCTCCTCTAAATTACCAGTTTCTCTTACTTTCACTTCGTCACATGCCATTTACAACCTTTCTTGATATTTACTTTTTACCCCCGGTTTTATTAGCTCTTCAACCCTCAATAGCTCATATATATATATATATATATATATATATTCATATATATGTGTGTGTGTTTGTGTGTGTTTATGTGTGTGTGTAACCAGACATTTGCTTTTTATTATACGGGAGAGATTATTATTATTATTATTATCATTATTATTATTATTATCATGAGTTAAATCTATAAAATTTCGCTTATATAGGCTGACACTGAGACAGGAGGAGGGGGCATTAAGCGCAGCTGCACCGTGAAATAAAATTCAAGAAGAGTCCGGTAACAGCAGTGAAAGAAAAGTCAAAGGTCCAAATCAAGGCTGCAAACATTCTTCAGGTATGTCTACAGTGCGCCGCGTGAGATGCGAGATTGCTAGTATTATGTATTTGTTATTATTCTACTTATTACACTAAATTTTACAATTATTATTACTAAAACTACTATAAAAATTCTTCTTAATCTTATCATCATCAAATCAACTTACGAATATCTGTCTCCTTACAAGAAAAAGGTAGTAGATTGGCTAAGGCACCACCCACCAGTTGAGATACTACTGCTATAGAGTTTATAAGGTCCTCTAATTGGTCAGAGGATGCTACATTTGACAGTACTACATTGGATCCCTCTGGTTACGGATAATATTTCCTTTGCCTACACATAAACCGAATAGTCTTTACACATTCTGCTTTTTCCTTATACACCTAACAATACTTAGATAACCGATTCTTCAATCAAGGGGTTAAATACTGCACTGTAATTATTGAGTAGGTACTTTCCTTTAAGCAAAAGTAGAAGAGACTCTTTTTAGCAGCTCTCCTATGAGGACACTTCAAAATCAAACCAATTGGCTTATTGAGTAAGTCTTTAAAGATTTTCGGTGATCAATCTATTCTGAAGAAGTGTTTTATTTTTTTCATCCTAACTTGTTTCGAGTATTGTTCTCCTGTCTGGTCTTCAGCTGCAGATTCTCATCTTAATTTGTTGGACAGAAACTTACGGTCTATTAAATTTCTTATTCCTGATCTAGATATTAATCTCTGGCACTGTCGTTCAATTAGTTCATTATGCATGTTGCATAAGATTTTTCATAATTCTGATCATTCTTTACATTCAGATCTTCCCGGACAATTCCATCCTGTTCGTAATACTAGGTATGCAGTTAATTCTAATAGCAAGGCCCTCTCCATCATAAGGCTCAATACTACACAGTACTCTAGAAGTTTTATTCCAGTTGTAGAATAATATTTCTAATCGTGTAGTTGAATCAGCAGAACTTCAAAAGTTCAAACTCGCAGCAATCATTTTTATGTTGAACAGGTTGAAATATATCTTTTTATAGTTTACATATCAAATATGTTTTGATGTTACTGATTTTAAAATATTTTATTTTAATTGTTCATTATTTCTCATATCATTTATTAATTTCCTTCTTTCCTCTCATCAAAGGCTATTTTTGCCTGTTGGAGCCCTTGGGCTTATAGCATTTTGCTTTTCCAACTAGGGTTGTAGCTTAGCTAATAATAATAATAATAATAATTATAATAATAAAAATAATAATAATAATAATAATAATAATAATAATAGTCTTGGGTAGTGCCATAGCCACTGTATCATGGCCTTCCAGTGCCTTGGGTTAGAGTTCTCTATTAGTTTTCTTATTACCTTTCTTCACAGGGCTATTTTCATTATTGGAGGGCTTGGGCTTATAGCATCCTGTTTTTCTTATAGGATTGTAGTTTAGCAAGTACTACTGCTACTACTACTACTACTACTACTACTACTACTACTACTAATAATAATAATAATTTTAACTAACTGAACTCGGAACAGATATTGTTTATGAGATCGGCATTATCCCTCGTTGATGTCGCTCACTATCACGTAGTTCACTGTAATGTTGCTACATTTAACATAATATTTAAGAAGGCTACATGATAACCGTGTCATTTCATTTGTAGATATCACTATGGAATTTGGTAAGAACAGAGAAACTGTTTCCCATCTATCCTTGAAATTTTCACTTGGATTTATGAATTATTCTAGGAACAATTTACTCATATCAACATGAAAATTGTTATGAACAACGTAAATATCCATCCCACAAAACCCTGAAAATTTCATTTAGATATGTGAAATATTCTATGAGTAATTTACGGCGCCACCGAAAATCGGCCTCCCGCGGCTATCGTAAAATTGCTACGGTGACTTTTCTATGGCAAGTATCAATACGGAAATTGATATTAATGTAGTTCACATAACACCCATCAAACTCCGTGAAAATTATGTAGATATCTATTAAACTCTACGAGTAGTTTGCTCGTCCTCACTGATTTTTTAGATAAAACTCGTCATTTACGACCAAAAGTGACAGCCAGGGCATGCCTATATCAGGTATGAACAAGAAAATTGGTAGAAGCAAACCTTATACACATCTCAACAATCCCTTAAAATTTCATTTGAATATATATATTGATATAGTAGTTATTGACTCCGCCGCCGAAAATATCTGCTGCTACCACCCACACCACCACCCACCCACCACCTCCGATCCGAAATCTTTAGTTAAGGAATGACTGAGCTACAGGTTGGGTGAGATATCTTAAAAAAATGTTGGCATTTCATATAAGGTCACTCTCTTCGATCGCGACTTGTTAAAGTATTTATAGTTATATTGAAAATATTTATTCTAATGTTGTTACTCTTTTTAAGATATTTTATCTTTCCTTTCCTCACTGGGCTACTTTCCCTGTTGGAGCCCCTGGGCTTATAGCATCCTGCTTTTCCAACTAGCGTTGTAGCTTAGCAAGTAATAATAATAATAACTAGAGGGACACTCAGTGGAGAGTAGTCTTCCGTGGCGCAGCTTATTTCTCGACCTTTAGCTCGACCTTGACCTTGACTTTTGAGCTGGGACTTTCAAAATTGAATCAATTCCACGTCTCAACATAACGATTAACCCTTGAAAGTTTCATTACTCTATGAGTGAAATAGTGGCCAGGAAGGTTCCCACACAAACAGAAAGACAAACGGGGCCGAAAACATAACCTCCTCCCAACGTCGTTGGCGGAGGTAATAATAATAGAATCCCACAATAAGTAGAGACAGGCAAAAGAGAGGAAGTGGTCACTGCAGGTTCTGTGGTCACGGGTCTTCTTCCTGAGATCAAGGAAGGCTGTCATTTTGTCGTGGTCAAATATCATCTTAAAAGGAAGTGATGGCATTTGGAGACCCTCACTCACATTTTAATTTTAAATCCTTTGTTTGCAGTGCACAGACAACTCTCTTATTTGAATTTTTATCTTTGTTAAATCCTTCCATCAGAATTATGATCTTTTGATAGTGACGAAAGCAATTTTCGGTTTCGAAGATGATGATATAGAATGTTTAAGTTATTACCATATGTATAAGGGCCTGTACATATTTCAAGATATATATTTGGATGATGAATGATTTCCATAAAGAACATTTCACAAAAAAAAAAAAAAAAAAAAAAAAAAAAAAAGGTAAAAGTAACTGGATAAAAATTACTTATACATCCACCAGGACAGACACACACATATTTAGGAAGTAAGTTGGCCAGGGCACCAGATACCAGTTGAGATACTACCGTTAGAGAATTATGGGGTCCTTTGACTGGCCAGACAGTACAACAGTGGATCCTTCTCTCTGATTACGGTTCATTTTCCTTTGCCTACACATACACCGAATAGTCTTGAATATTCCTCATACACCTAACAACACTGAGATTACTAAACAATTCTTCTTCCCCCAAGGGGTTAACTACTGCACTGTAATTGTTCAGTGGGTACTTTCCTCTTGGTAAGGGTAGAAGAGACTCTTAGATATGGTATGCAGCTCTTCAATGAGAAGGACACTCCAAAATAAAACCATTGTTCTCTAGCCTTGGATAATGCCATAGCCTCTGTACTATGGTCTTCTACTGTCATGGGTTAGAGTTCTCTTGCTTGAGGGTATACTCGGGCACACTATTCTATCAAATTTCTCTTCATCTAGTTTTGTTAAAGTTTTATAGTTTATATAGGAAATGTCTATTTTAATGTTACTGTTCTTAAAATATTTCATTTTTCCATGTTTCCTTTCCCGACCGAGATATTTCCCCTGTTGGAGCCCCTGGGCTTATACCATCCTGCTTTTCCAACTAGGGTCGTGGATTAGCAAGTAGTAGTAGTAGTAGTAGTAGTAGTAGTAGTAGTAGTAGTAGTAGTAATAATATACACACAACATACGCGCACACATATAATATCCATACATATACACACACACACACACTATATATATATATATATATATATATATGGTATATGTATATATATGTATATATACATATATATATATATATGTGTATATATACAGATATATAATATAAATATATATATATACAAATATATATATATATATATATATATATATATAACCGAACTATAAATTCTTAACATCTGCTATTACGGACATACAAATTATGCAAAAGGGTGTGTCTGGTTATCTTACCTAATGACGGACAGTATAAAACATAAAAACGAACTTGCAGCAATATTGCAGATACACGAATACCTTAACAAAGCTATATCAATTTTTCACAATATGCTCTTTTCCCATTCGGAATGGGTGGCACCAAAAAAAAAAGGACACAGAATTCAGTCTCCACGCAAGACTTTAAGGGAGTGAGGTTGTAAATCCTATTCCCTAACAATTACTGGGAACTATTCACGGGTATGCAAACTCGTTAACGATAACTGAGGAGAGGACCTGGCCCCAAAAATCGTCAGCCGAGTACTGCACCACTCGGCTATGGAAATCACTGAACCGTCCTTAGCTAGCACAATTATATTGCTGATATATGAATATGAAATTATAAATATCCATATACGTGACACACACACACGCATATATATATATATATATATATACTACAGTATATATATATATATATACTACAGTATATATATATATATATATAAGTGTGTGTGTGTGTGTGTATGTGTGTGTGTGTGTATACTGTTCCAAAGTGCCTTGAGTTTTCTGTTCTCATTAGGTCATTCTGGATAAAGAATCTATGTCTTCCCTTAATCTCGCTGCGACCCAACAGGATAGACCAACTACCAGGTAAATAAGTACCTTGCTATAACAAAATATGGCATTTTCAAGGAACTAATGGACAGGACGTAGTAATTTAGTGGAAGAGTTAGTGACACGCTATATATATATATATATATATATAGATAGATAGATAGATAGAGAGAGAGAGAGAGAGAGAGAGAGAGAGAGAGAAGAGAGAGAGAGAGAGAGAGAGAGAGAACTTCAAGTAAGTCAATGTCACCCGTACTTTTTAGCATTATTCTGAAATGTATGACAATTTATCACTCCAAACTAATACGAGCTTTATCAGCATTTTCATCTCATCCAAATAAGGATAAAATCTTTATGAATTAAGACTATTTTGAACCCAATTTTAGAGAATTAGACTTTAAATCCCTCAAAGAAAAGTACAAAATAATTGTACTAAGCAATTTGAATAACTACTCTTTCCTTACATCCTTGGAGCACATAAAACAGCGATGCAATAACACATTTACAAATAAAACTTGCAATGCATCAAAGACTACCGTGACAAAAAAAAAAAAAAAAAAAAAAAAAAAAAAAAAAAAAAAAAAAACTTGGCTTATTTAATATCAATGACTTTCCGGGTATGGTCATATCTGAACCGAGAAACATGACTGACGAAACATCTAAGAAGCATGACTAATTGTCATCAGCTTCGAACGTCGGCGAACTGCCTTTGATAAAAGCTGCATAAATTTCCTATAATTTATTAGATATTGCTAATACTGTGGTGAGTGAACATCTCTGGGATATGTTACGTATTATTGTGGAATCATTGAGGCAACCTACTGAATATGGGGTTGTATTCTTCTTGTATTTTTTAAATGTTTTAATCAAAAATAAGTTTACCTTCTAGATGGTTGGTTTGGACTACCAGCTGTCGAAAGTCAAACGTTTATACACTTTCATTCATTTTTACACATGTATTAAATGTATGGAAAAGAGAGAGAGAGAGAGAGAGAGAGAGAGAGAGAGAGAGAGAGTTCAATTCAAAAGTCAAAAAAGTCAAAGACTATTCCTCCTAATTCTTGAAATGTATGGGTATTTATTACACCAAACTAATACAAGTTTTATCAATATATTCATCCCATCCAAGATAAGGATAAAATTCATATGAATGTGATTGTTACGAATCCAAATTTTAAATAATTAGACTCTTAATGCTAAAAAAGAAAATAAAAAGACTCTAAAATGCTAAAAAAAAAAAAGAAAAACGTACAAAAGAATTGTTATGGGGTCCTTTTACTGGCCAGACAGTACTACGTTGGATCCTTCTCTCAGAATACGGTTCTTTCCCTTTGCCTACACATACACCAAATAGTCTGGCCTATATTTTACAGATTCTCCTTTGTCCTCATACACGTGACATCACTGAGATTGCCAAACAATTCTTCTTCACCCATGGGGTTAACTACTGCACTCTAATTGTTCAGTGGCTACTTTCCTCTTGGTAAGAGTAGAAGAGACTCTTTAGCTATGGTAAGCAGTTCTTCTAGGAGAAGGACACTCCAAAATCAAACCATTGTTCTCTAGACTTGGGTAGTGCCATAGCCTCTGTACCATGGTCTTCCACTGTCTTTAGTTAGAGTTTTCTTGCTTGAGGATACACTCAGGCACATTATTCCCTCTAATTTCTCTTCTTCTTGTCTTGTTAAAGTTTTTATAGTTTAAATAGGATATATTTATTTTAATGTTGTTAATGTTCTTTACGTACTTTATTTTTCCTTGTTTACTTTCCTCACTCGGCTATTTTCCCTGTCGGGGCCCCTGGGCTTATGACATGCTTTTCCAACTAGGGTTGTAGCTTAGTAAGTAAGTAAGTAAGTAAGTAAGTAATAATAATAATAATAATAATAATAATAATAATAATAATAATAATAATAATAATAATAATAATAATAATAATAATAATAATACTCTTTCCGTACATACTTTGAGCAAATAAAACAAAGGTGCTTTAAAATATTTACAAATAGACCTTACAATGCATCAAAGACTACCGTAACACATCATCACACTAGAAAAACCACAAAATATTCCTTGACATTTCGGCCTATTTAATATCAATAACTTCTCGGGTATGGTCATATCTGAAGCGTGATATATTACTAACGAAACATTTGAGAAGCATGACCAAATGTCATCAGCCTTGAACGTCGGCGAACTGTCTTTGATAAAAGCTGCATAAATTTCCTTTAATTTATTAGATATTACTTATACTGTGGTCAGCGAACATCTCTGGGATATGTTACGTATCATTGTGGAATCATTGAGGCAACCTATTGAATATGGGGTTGTATTCTTCTTGTATTTCTTTAATTTCCGGTATTTATATCTTGCTTTTTTTTCACCCTCTAGATGGTTGGTTTGAATTAAAAGCTGTAGAGAGGAAAATAGTTAACGTCCAATACACTTGAATTCATTTTTACACATGAAACAAATGTATAGAAGTGAGAGAGAGAGAGAGAGAGAGAGAGAGAGAGAGAGAGAGAGAGAGTTGTAATATAAGCCACAGAATTATTTATACATTCCTCGACAAAGCAAATTCTCATAAGACTAAACTACTGAACTGTGCCATTTTGTAACTTCCATGTAATTCAACTACTCGGGAACCTAATAAGGAGAGCAGTCAACTCCTAATGTAATTACTCCACCAATCTTCTTCCCCAAGAATTACTAAATGACTGTACTTGAGGAATTTGTCTTGAATTTTAAGTGGATATAAAACCCTTTTACTTCCGACGATAATGGAGTTTTATAGCCGTCAATGGCCTCAATAAAAATGATGAATAACGCAAGGTAATTTATGATATTGCAAGATTTGCATATGTAATCAAAATGGCTGCAACAGTATGGATAAAAACAAGAATAATTACCGTAAAAAACTAAATAAGGATAACTATAATATTGGCAAAGCAAATCACCGTCAATTCTATAAAAAAAAAAGTAAAACAAAAAAGTAAAAAGAAGTATTTTTATCTTATTATTACATATTTAAAGATATACTGATGTTAATTTTTAAATAGAATAATAATAATAATAATAATAATAATAATAATAATAATAATAATAATAATAATAATAATAAAAATAATAATTTCCATAGTTATAAGATTCGCAAAGAATTGCAATAGCAATAAAAATAATGATAATAAAATTGTAAAACAAATCATCGAAAAAATTATAACTACGAGCTAATAACTTTGTCTCACAAGTAAAAAAAAATAATTTTCACGAAAATCATTAAAAGAGTTAATAAGAGAGAGAACTTTTAAAAATTTTATGCACACATTTCGCAGCATTTAAAAACAAAAAACAAATTAAATACCTAATATACCCAAGGTTTATTTCAGAACACTTTTAATTAAGCCTCTTGGATCTGGATTCATCATCAAGAGAGAGAGAGAGAGAGAGAGAGAGAGAGAGAGAGGTTGCTATATATATATATATATATATATATGAGAGAGAGAGAGAGAGAGAGAGAGAGAGAGGTTGCTATATATATATATATATATATGAGAGAGAGAGAGAGAGAGAGAGAGAGAGAGAGCTGCATATAAGAGAGAGGGGAGGGACAAAATGGAGCTACATATGAAAGAAAGGAAATGACAAAAAAGAAAACACTAAGTGAGAGAGAGAGAGAGAGAGAGAGAGAGAGAGAGCATAAAATGAGCTGCATATAAGAGAGAGGGGGAGGGACAAAATGGAGCTACATATGAGAGAAAGGAAATGACAAAAAAGAAAACACTAAGTGAGAGAGAGAGAGAGAGAGAGAGAGAGAGGAGCATAAAATGAGCTGCATATAAGAGAGAGGGGGAGGGACAAAATGGAGCTACATATGAGAGAAAGGAAATGACAAAAAAGAAAACACTAAGTATGTGTAAGAGAGAGAGAGAGAGAGAGAGAGAGAGAGAGAGAGAGAGATTTTCATGGGGGTAATAAAGTGCCAAGGTGCGACGAGATCATCTCGTCAGAGGTACTCTCTCTCTCTCTCTCTCTCTCTCTCTCTCTCTCTCTCTAACGGAAAAAGTTAAATACTTCTAAAGTGGAAGAGAGATGCAGGAAAATTATGAAATATAATTTCAAGCAGAATCACATCGGGCCACCATACGGCTTTTACAACTGGGACGAAGACACAACTTCCGAAATATTCACGAAACTTATTTTCTGACTTATGCAAGTTCCCATAAAGATTAAATGACCCTGGATACTCAAACTTTCATTATACAGACTTGAAAAAATAAGACAGAATAGATACAGAAGTATACTGTATTTATCAGACCTTATTTTGGAGGAAAATGTAACTTGTTCATGCTTGGAAGTAAAGTACTACTGTTCGATTTTCATTATAAAAATAGACTTTTTTTTACCTTGAAAATGGGCCAATATTACTCTTATACGGGTCTTAACACTCCTGTGGTATTAGGTCAGAACCCAAGAGAGGGATAAAAATAAAAAAAAAACAATAAAGTACAAGATTACTCGCCGAGAGCTATTGATGGAAAACAAGAAACTCGATTACCATGAGACAATTCCTTGGTAAATGAATGAACAATTAGGATGAAAATCATGGATAGGATTATAAAATTTAGATCCCAAGCCAAGCACTGGGATATCAAACACTATCCAGCGCTGTCCTAGCGGCTACTACAGTGGTAACGTGCTCGCCTAGCATTCGTATGGCAGCAGATCGATTCTAGCCCGGGGCCGTGAGTTTAAGCTGTTTATTGGGGAGGCCACAGTTGTGGTTGGGCACTACAAATGTGGGGGGGGGGGGAGTCCTGCCCGGCTTACGTTCTGATGAGCAACTATTTTGATAAAACTGTGACTGAAACCAGACACCATTAACACATTGAAATTAATCAACCATATCCGTACAATCACGTCATTTGGTATAATTTAAACCTACAATCCAATCACACCACTTTCGTATAATAACATCTAAATATGAAATAAGAAGGGATTATAACTTAAAAAATAATAAATTAATAAAACTACCTAAAGCTTGTGATAAAACCCAATACTCTCTATACATTATCTAAGTTCAGGGTATTCCCATTTTCCCCAAGGATATCTCTTAAATGTCTGTCCTGGAGTGAATATGTCCTTCTTTGAAGATTAAAAACAGGGCATTCGATTGAAATACCTTTCATATCAACTTTCACCTGACAAGTATTAAAAAAAGAGCCTGAATCCCTTCCCCACTCTTCATTAGATAATTCTGAGTTGCATGAGTATGGCCAATACGAAGTCTAATTCAAATTATGTTACCCATTCTACTTGTAGAATTACAAGATAACCATTTATCCACTGGAAGGTGGATTTGTTTCAAATTTGTATTGGTGGTCAGTTCAGACCATTGAGTCTGCCACTTATTCTTACAGTAAAATTCTAGGGCTGAGTACAAGAAGAGCCAATGTCATAAAACCATGTTTTGAGAAAAACGCATTTGAAAGATGGCTTCCTATATTAAAAATCAGGCAATTACAACAAACGAAAGCTCTTTTTTGTTTAGACTGCTTGTCTTTTAAACTGTTATTTACAGACCAAGGCATTGTATTATTGTTTTTCATTTTGAAGAAAAAAATATATTAGACCAAGCTTTGAAAAATTTATTGCCTACAAATTGTGTAAAAACAAAAATTTGCATTACTGGAAAAAATTATTTCAAACATTTTGAAGTTTATCTATATCCTTCTAGTAGCTATTATACATTACAATATCTATAATATTCTTGCTAATAATGAAAAAAAAAACCTCCTAAATCAATGGCTAAAGAAAAGTGAAAAAAATTACATTGATTAATTTACAAACACAAGTAGATTAATCAAATTCACAGAACAAAAATTGATACATTTTTTAGCATGTTGAGTAACATCCTAAATCAATGGCTAAAGAAAAGTGATAAAAAAAACAAGAGTGAATAATTTACAAACACAAGTAGATTAATCAAATTTAGGGAAACAAAATCTGATTAGTTTTTTGACATGTTGAGTTCCAATAGAAAAATAATGATCCATAGTAATTGTGTCATCCGCCATAACTCTCACATATTGGGTTCATCATCTAAATAAACATAATCTGAAGCATCTTCTGCCGCCTGCAGGCTTCTGTAAAATGTTTGCTTCCTGCAGAAATCAAGTCCTTCAACTTTCTGGGTGAAATTTTCCTTGCTCCCTGTTCAAGCTGTGGGAGAATCCAAATGGGTGGTCTTCCTTTTTCCTTTTTTCTTAAATCTAAATGCTGCTGTGCAGCCTTTAAAAAAAAAAGGATGTCCAGCACATAATGTGGCCAATTTCATTTTGATTGTATTCCATCTTCTTAATTTTCATCCCATTTACTTGTTGTCCATTATTATATTTATGGTGATTCACCAGGGGGGCAGCAGACATATACAAACTTTTAAAATTAATGAAATCTTCTGTTTGCATTTTAGTCACTTGTAACTTATTTTTTCTCTGGATTGCTCTGAATGTTGTGCTCTAGTCCCGTGGCACCTCAATGTTTGTAGCTGATTTTCTACATTTTTTTAACAAAGCATGTACTGTGTCTGCTTCCATGAGTGTATGGCCAGGTTCTAAGAAAGAATGCGTTATTTTTATTCCCTTATTCCTAGAAACATGCATAAGCATGGCTGCAAATGAATATTTTGGCCACCTCAAAGGTCACTATATAGTCGAATGTCCTTAATGTCATCTTAAGGCCATGCAACCATTTCATTACACATGAACCTATTTCTTGGCCACATCTTTTTGCAATCGTTTCATCCCACTTCATGCAGTGTGCTTTATTTCCATCCAAACTTGTTTAAAAAATGGTTAAGTTATAAACAGCAAGTTGTCTCTACTAGTAAACTATTCCTGTCTGCAACAGTGGACCAGGAAATATTTTCTGGAGGTCAAAGGATGCAGTAACAATTCCTTTGTTTTTAGGAGCGAACTCTTTATCAGCTCTTTTTTCATTGTAAGCCATCTCTGCTAGTTCATGATGTTCTGATTTCTCTCCTTCAATGCAGTTTTTATCATCCTCACTAGCAGTCATTAGGGATGCCTTAAAAGCATCACATTTTTCACAAGTGTCCTGGGATGGGTGATGGAAGGACAGATTGAACTCTTCATTGAAGATTTTTCTGTACATTGATTCTTTTTCTGGTGGTAAATTGTTTTCATGGCATGATTTTTGGTATAATCGATACATCTGAGCTATTATGAGATCTGTATTCAAAAATTTTCTTTCTGAGTATGCTCTAGCATAATGACTTTTCCAGGCCGGAAACTGGTTGATATGCTTCTTAATCATCTCTACAGATTTGGGGGACATTTTCTTCTGTTTCCCATGTTTTCCTCTTCCATCTGATGTTAAATTGCCACTTTCAGACTGTTGCATCTTCTCTGTAACAATCCTAGCTCTCTTGAGCGTAATACCAAAAGTAGATAAAAACATCTTTTGGCATACTTCCTTTTCAGGTATTAGGTTAGAGGTTCATTCATGTTGCATCTTGACAATGTCTGATGTACTCTAACATACATTCACTGATATCACGCACATTACTACTGATTTTGATATTAAATAAATAGTAATTGCTCGCAACCACATTAGTAACAGAAACGATTTATAAAGTTATGTTCGCATATAAATCATTAAAATCGTTTGGTGCAAGAAAGGCTGAAGTTGACATTGGCCTCTCACTTAGCCCTCTATGGTTATAGTAAATGAATATAACAAGGGCCAAATACGACATTGGCCTTTCTAGCATGAATATTTTAATTTGTTACTCGACTTTGGCTAGAAGAGAGCGCTTAGTGTAGCTCCCTGAACCCACGGACGAAATTAGCCCATATAGCACTGATACAGAGGAAATTTTTTAGTTTAGTGGTGGTCTTATCTTCAATCGGCCATTTTTGACATTGGCCCTTATTGTACTCAGACCTAGAATTTCTCTTCCTTTAGGTCTTTGTAACGAATACTTATGGAGGATGGGTTAAATAGCTCTGAAACTTCCTTAGCTGTCTTATCTACCCATTCACTCCCATCCACCTCATCGTGGGAAGGGATCTTGTTGTTGTTGTTGGAGTATTATAGCCAACACTTGTTGTTGGCATGGGCCTTTCCCTTGGTTGGCCCGTAGGTAATCTGTAAAATTATAAGGTGATTACATTAAAGGCAGGAACCTAACTGAAGTGAACACTATTCGGTGCTACTATAGCGTGAGGTCTACCACACTATAGCGTGAGGTCTACCTCCCGTTCGCACTATAGCGTGAGGTCTACCGCTGAATTATTCGTCCCTCATAGATAAAACACATTTCATACATTTGTTTAAGCAATACACACTTAATTTAAACATATCTTAGAAATGACTTAAATAGATAAATAGATAATTGGATTTTTAATTACATTAAAAAAAGGAATAAAGGTAAAAATAAACATGTTATCATGTTTCCATACATTTATTCTAGCGATACACTCTTCGTACATCAAACATGTTATCATATATTTCCATACATTTATTCTAGCGAGACACTTCGTAGCCTACATCTTCTAAGAATGACACAAATAGATCATTGGAATTTCTTCTCATCCCCCTCCAGCAAAAATGATCAAGATGAGACTGGAACAGCTGACGACCAACAGAATCATTGTTTTAGCGTCCTTATGTAGGAGCTTGCTTGCTTGCTTGCTGTAGAATATAGCCAACAGTTCTCGTTGGCATGGGCCATTTCCTTGGTCGACCAGCAGCAAGGTTTAGGAGCTCCATTTGCTTCCTTTTATATGGGCAGTTCACGTGGACAGGTCACGTTTTTTATGGTTAGGTGCGAGGCTCTGGGACGCTGGTCACGCGGTAGACCTCACCCTCTACCTGGGTAGGCGACATATGGCGGTAGACTTCACACTATAGTAGCACCCACTATTCTTCCTAGGCTGCAGAAGTACTAAACAGTCCTGCACCTCTTGTACTAGATGATGGTCTGGCATAATACTTTTTTTAAATGAAAGTAACACTCTGTTTGAGTGCTTAAAAATTGTATAAAAACTATTTTGATCACCATTTTTAATAAATGTGTCAGACTGCGAGAATTATTACAAGTAGCTCAGCAGTAAATACTGAACAAGAGGATGAGAATTTCCATCTTATGGCAACATCCTAACCACCACAGCAGTACTTCCAGCTCCCGATTTAGAACCATCTGATGAAAATTATTATGCAATTCTAAAATTGTAATTTCAAGGCATATCAATTAAATACCCTCGTCTTTCGTGACAGATGGTCAACCACATTAATTATAATTTCTTTTACTTATGCAGCTCAATATAATTCTATAATCACCTTAAAATTAGCCAAACCAAATAAATTTAATAATGTCCACAAACATTCCAAAGTTCAATTTTGCAAATTGCATTAAATTTACGACTCGCCAATTAAGGGTGAATTCTGCGGTCAATCCTCGGGGCAGTATTGGAATGTCATGGTAGCCCCTCCCTCCCTCTCCCTTAGTGAAAACCGCCCCCTCCCCTCCCATAGTGAATTTATAAAAAGAATGAGTTTCAACTGCCACCTAAAAAGGGATAACTGTAGATGAGCCTCTAAAGGCTTAGACATGCAGCAATGGCAACTTCACGGTAAAACTACTCAGAAGCATTGCGTAATGATTTGCATGCCTGCGTTTACTATACTGATCGCCATTCAATCACCTAATCAAAGATGAACATGGTCAGTACATGGATGGGTGACCCCATTAAGCAAAAACAGACTCCGTCGACCAATAAAACAATAAATACCTGCTGGATACAGGAAGATTAACACCTGCACGCGCCACTCTTAATGATAATACGATATATATATATATATATATATATATATATATATATATATATATATATATATATATATATATATATGTATATATATATATATATATATATATATATATATATATATGTATATATATATATATATATATATATATATATATATATATATATATATATATATATATTATATTATATATATATATATATATATATATATATATATATATATATATATATATATATATACACACACGAATAATAGTACCAGAGTAATTATATTCCTTTTTGTTGCCAGAGATGATGAGAACGGAGTATGCTATGGAAGATGAAATATCATTGGAAGGAGAAAGGATTAATGAGGTAGAATCATGTAAGTATTTCGGAACTATGATCTCCAATAGAGGGTCTTTACAATTAGAGTTTAGTGAAAGATTGAAAAATGAAAATCATACAATGGCTAGGGTAAATAAAATTTGGAAATCAAATAGCCTGAAATTACATAAAAATCAGATTAAATATCAGTTTAGTGAGATCGGTGTTACTCTATGGACACGAGACATGGTATGGCAATAAAACACTCTACAATAGATTTAGTAGATTTGAGAACAAAGGCCCCAGAGGGATATTGAGAGTTGAATGGCAGGACAGGATTAAAAATGAAACTATAAGAGAGATTACTTTAGTGCCATATGTGGGTGAGATCATGATGAGGGGTAGATGGAGACGGTTTGGGCATGCTCTTCGCACTCGCCAAGAGAGATCAGTTCACCAAACGTTCACATGAGCTCGACAAGGCACAAGAAGAGTTGGAAGATTCAGGCCTACATGGCTGAGGACTGTGAAGCGTGAAGTAGGTGATGATGAATGGAGAAGTATTGAATTAAAAGCTAAAGATAAGAGGCGACTGGTGAAATCTAACCAAGGCCCTTTGCGTCAATAGGCGTAGGAGGAGATGAGATTTATAAATATATATATACATATATATATATATATATATATATATATATATATATATATATATATATATGTTTATATATATGTATATACATATGTATATGTATATATATATGTGTATATACATATATATATATGTATATATATAAGTGTATTTATATATATATATATATATATATATATATATATATATATATATATATATATATATATATATATCTATATATAAGTGTATATATATGTATATGTGTATATATATATATATATATATATATATATATATATATATATATATATATATATATATTATATGGATGAAAATCAACACAATATCGAGCTCAAATAGAAATAAATTTCTACCTCATACTGGGATCGAACCCTATTCCCTTCAAATGAAAGATAAGGTGGCTATCAATCTACACTCTAAATACACACACGCATGTTTCAATATTGACGCACGCTAGGTTATCCAACAAAAAGATTCAAGCGTATATCAGTAGTTTTCCCCTCACATATACCGATATCCCAGTCCGCAATTTTACACGTATCAACTCGGTCAATGATCTCAGGGCATCGAGGACTTTGTTTTGTGACTTCAACTTAAATCCTCTGGGATATGCTTAAATGTCTAAGGTTCAAAGGGCGCTCATGAATGGCAGAAGCAAGGAACAGTGACATTGCCCTTGTTAACAGGACAATGCCCTAGAGACTAACCAAGCCTCTCTTTTTTTTTTTTTTTTTTTTTTTTTTAAACCTAACCCTAACTGGCAGCTCTTAACCTAACATATATTCCTACCTTTTATCAGCTGATACCTCTCTATTTCTCTCTTAGGTTAGGTTCCTTTCCTTCACAGGCAATTAGATGTTGCTTGACCTAATCCTTAAAGCTAGCCTTAAAAACTATCAGAGTTGCAGCGAACACACTGATCTTAACCCGATTTTCACTGCGAACTCTACCGGCGACCATCTCCACTCAACAGGGACCAAGTTCTTCTTTTCCCAGAAGAACGTCAATCGGTCGAACGTTGTAGCCGACGACACTAAGTGATGTCGCTACAGCCCGACATGCCCATGTAGTTCGCATACATGGACAGCCCACCTTCCAAGATCTTGACTGTTATCAAGTTGAGGTCGCTCATGTGTATCTTTAACCTCTGGCATAGGCTGATGGTCCCTCTGGACAGTACACCTCTCAGTTTCCAGTAACAGCCTTAATTGAGGGCATTGTCCCCGTCAGCTCTTCGACGGCCTTCTTGATGCAGGTGGTGTTATACTTTGATTCCTGGGTGGCACCAAAGAAGTCGAGGGACCTAACATTTGCGTCAGCATTTACCTGGCAATCTATGACCATTGCCTCGTTGTTGTTCCAGATTATTAAATATGGTTTACGGAGCCCTTGTCTTGTTGAGATCTGGGGTTTGCTAAACGTATTAAACCCTGCTTCTATTGCCTTCTTTTAAATGAGGCACTTGATCTTGTTGTGCCTCTTTATTCTCTATGGCTGGACTGCTGGACACGTCTGCATGCTGTGATGCAGGGTACTGGGGCCATTACAGCCGAGATTGCACCGGCTACTCTGCTCTCTGCCTTTCGAGCTATGGGCCGGGGTTGTTAGTATCCCGAGTTTTAGATTGACGGCGTTGCAGAACGTACCCCCTTTCATCAGCCGCATACCAGAGTCCACCCATTTGGGTCTGAGTCCATAAGGTGCCTCACTAAGACTACACCCATCTACTGTAGCATGAAGATGTGATCCCCAGTCAATGGTAGCAGAGGCCCGATGTTGTTGGACCAATTCAGCAGCTATCTCTTCCACCAAAGGATCCGGAGATCTTGTCAATCGTCCTTTGGAACGCCCTCGGTGAAACTGTAGATTCCAAGGCCTCCAGTTGCTGTTCCTGTGTAGAACGCTGCCAATGGAGTATCGCCAGGAAGGTGAAGACACCTCCTGACGAACTTCCTAATCTCTTTATCAACTGTAGTTAGGTGGTACTTCTTTAGATTTCCATGGACGGCTATATGTTTCAGCCATGGTACCAGCACATTTTTAAGGGACCAGAACTTCTGCTGTGGTTTCAACAGCGCCACTTGGAGATTCCTCAGCTCCGTCCTGACCTTTCCAATCAGTTTTGCTCTGTTTGCATTGGCTACAAGCCCGACTTCGATCCCCAGATACATGTAAAAGCCGTCGGGGCTCATGGCCGGGATGAGGTTTCCATATGCAAACGGGAGGTTATCAATGTACCAAGCTCTCCTGCTGCGATCGCCGACTATCCCTGCTGTGGCGCATTTCCTTAAGCCAGGTTCCAAGCCCAACTTGCTCACTTCATCTAATAGTTTTAATGGCCGTTGTTAAACCTACTCTAGTGGAAGCGAACGCCAGGTATATGATCATCTCCGCTCTCAGTGTTGCCCCTATGCCTTCGGGAAGTTTGCAGAGCGCCTGATCTAGGGCAAGATTAAAAAGCGAGGGGGGACAGTGGTTTTCCTTGCATCATGCCCCTTGTGATATTGACCGCGATTCCAGCTACCTCCAAGCTGATACCTTGAAAGAAATTTTGGAGATATTGGTGTCCTAGAGGGCTGAGTGGTTGATGGAGTCGAAGGCCTTTTGGAAGTCAATGAAGGCAATGTACAGGTTTTTTGACCCACATTCTGCCTCCTTGATTAAATCTTTCAAAATGTTGAGGTTGCTACTCACCCCCTCTTCCGCTTTAAAGCCCTTTTGTTGAACTGAAGAGGGTACATGCGCTGCCAATCACCTTGTAACTATTTTATGCAGACCTCTAGTTACCACCGATGTTACAGTAATAGGACGGAAGTCCCCGGCCTCTTGAGGGACGTCCTTTTTCGGCAGAAGGGTCGTCCTCGCTTTCGCCCATTCTGCCGTGTTTAGTTTCGATCAGAGAATTAATTTGTTTAACTCTGCTATCCTTTCATTGGCCGCTGCTCTAAAGTTGGCAGGTTTCACGCCATCAGGGCCCGGCGACGTCTTCAAGCTTATCTTTCTTTTGCACCACTCAACTTCCGATATTAAAATGGGCTCCATAATGGTGTAACGTTGGGTGGACCTGTCATAGTTAATGTTGCTAGCTTCACTTGGGCGTCCGTAGAGGTTAATCCAGAATTCCACCGTGCCTGGCAGTAGGCTCGGTTTAGCCCGTGAGTATTTCCCGAGGATGGCATTCTGGGCAGTGCGGCTTCGATTTTTTTACCATCGGCGTTGAGTCGCTGCGAACTCCTGCCTTTTCCTGGCTCTCCTTGAGTTAGTACTATCCTGATGTCCTCCGTCTCTAGCAGCGTACCCTGTGGTGGGTCTTCTTCCATAGATTTCGTCCTTCAGTGCATCTATTCCTTCTGATGTTCCTTCGTTTTCAGTTGGTTACTGGTCGCTGGCCCTTGAGGACTGCGATCCCTTGCTTCCATCAGGGCTGGATGGGGGGGGGGGGATCCTTCGTGGTCTGGGGCTAAGATCGTTGACACTCCACTCATGGCATCGAAATATTTGTTCATTCCATCCCCTTCTCGGTTGTCCTCAGCTTCATTGGGGTTGCAGAGGGTTGTCGCGTTCCTAGTCGTAATCGGTGAGTCGTCCAATCCGTTGAGTCTCCGCCGGGCTGCTGTCCTCCTCCTTAGTGAGTATCCATTCTTGGATGTCGCAGACATCTCCTCTTTGTCAGCTGTTGATTGATCCTGTCTTGGTCCTGGGACTGCTTTCGTGTCTTCCTCCTCTCTGATCCTGGTCAGTATGATCAGACAGTCCTGGAGAGGTGGAGCCACGCTGTTGGTTGTGGTTTGCGTCCTCGATGCAATCGTGATCCTGTATTTGATGGTTCTCCTCTTGGTGCGGATGCTTTCCAGTATACACCAAGGGAGGACCATCTCTTGAAAGGCTTTGTTTAGGTGGGGTTCATCATTCATGGAAAGTTCAAACTCCATCATAGAGTTATTTTCCTCGGAAGACTAACCATGTCTCCCCCCCACACGAGGTCATCCATGTTTGCTCCAGCTTTCCTTGTCGTCATCATAGGTTCCTCCAGACACTCCTTCATTTCCTTGATTTCACTCAGCATTCTCTGGTATACAGTAGACTCTCTCTTTCCGGTAACGCTGTCCACAGTTCTGTAGGTGAACAGGTGCTCTTTCATAATCCTGTTCATAAAAGGATGGCCCATGTCCTCGATTTGAAATTGAGCCATCATCCTGAGTTCCTCGAGGGCCCAGGCCTTATTGCTTTGATAGTCAATATGCAAGATGTTACCCTCGTGGAACTCCTCAAGGCGAATACGTTTCTCATGCACACGCCTGCCTGCAAATGATTTGAACATCTTGCACCGTGGGCAGGTGGTGCTTCTCCCACCGTCGTTGGCCACGCCTTGGGCTATGACGTCCTGCCCTAACTCTCGACTAGTCAGAGTCCCAGCGACAGCGGCACTCTGGTTTTGAATGCCGCTGCTGGCGGAGGGCGAACATCTTGCTGGTTTGCCCCCTCATCAGGGGTGGATTTTGATTCACTGAATGGCCCCCACGAACCATACTGCTCTCACCTTACCGTCTCAGGTGTTCTTGAGACGG
>NC_090754.1:72111356-72116356 GCF_036898095.1 Palaemon carinicauda
TTATTAATTTTAGTGTCGCTACAAACTCCTTTCCTGATGATGAGCTACATTAAATCATTTTATATTCAGATCAAAGGATATAGAGCATTTAGGTCAAATGGCCCTGATCTACGGAAGTTCATTCGGCGTCTAGGTGAAATAAACGTTACAGGAGACTGGCCAGCATAATGGAAGACAGGAATAGGGAAAAAGATGCAAGGTAAGATTAAACACTACGTGTACCAATACCCACAGTGTAGTACATCAGATGTACTGAAAGCACTACCCAGCAAGGCACCAACGGGATGCAAATTATAATGTTCAACGATGAACGAAAATTCCTGACCCCTCTACCTAAGAAAAGAGGACACGCCTCTCCCTTTAAAGGCTCAGGTTAAAATCATGGCGACAGTGGACGCAGGGCAACCCTTCAGGTGGAACGAGGTTGACTAAATCATATAATAACATAAAATTACAAGACTCCTCGCCGCTGGGAGTAAGGACGCTGGTGACTGGTACAATACATGAACATACACTACCGGGGTCTAAGCGATGTTATTTAAGGCAGCCGATCGGGACTACGGTTTATCCCAAAGCCAAAGCAAAGTCCTTCAAAAAAAAAAAAAAAAAAAAAAAAAAAAAAAAAAAAAAAAAAAAAAAAAAAAAAAAAAAAAAAAAACCACACCATGAGTCCTTCTGGTGGAACGGTCTCCAGGCATATTTCTAATGTTTCGTGAGCGAACAGGGACGAATAAACTAAAATACAATTCAATTAGCAATGCATGTCTGCTCAAGAGCTCTTAGCAATAAGGCGATCAACAAATAAGACAGGACAGATGATTGTCGTAAAAATACCGACAAACCGACCAAAATCCTTAGATGTACAAAAAAATGGAAATAATCATACGAAAAAAATATATCACGATCAAAATATATGAGAAATGAAGACGTTTCTATGAAATCTTATTCTGAGGAGAAACGGAAATACTAATGTCGCCACATACATATTTATGGTAAACGTTTCGACATTTCGAATGTCATCGTCACTGCTACCTAAAGTAAAGATAAAAGAAACAATGCAATTTCAAATTAAAAATTACATAAATTACTTATTTTAAGTAATTTTAAATTTGAAATAGTATGGTTTCTTTTCTTTACTTTATATAGCACTGATGTTGACATTTGAAACGTTCGCAATAAATATGTATGTGACGATATTAGAGTTCTGTTTCTCCGGATCAAAATTTAGTTTAGCCCCGTCCTTATAAACGGGGGAGGGGGGGGGGGGGTTATTCAGTCAGAGGAAGAAATCAACTCACACATACATGCACACAAATCCCCCTATTACACCCACAAATATCAACCTTAATAAAAGCAAATCAAACTAAAATAAACGCCGCCAAAACGAAAGGAGGAAATGACTACACAAACTCTCAATATAAGCATTCCCAGTAAATCACCGGAAACACATAAACAGAAGGCTACTTCTTCCCTAAATACGAGGAAGAAGAAGACACCACAGCGAAATCCCCTACTGCAGTAGACCTTCAGGAATAATGACCCGACATCTCCAAAGGGCAATTCGTGAGGCGAGACAAATTACAGGAGAAAACCACACGTAACGATGGTTAGCCTTCTTTGAGCAGTCTGCGTCTTGAGCCTAGCCATCTACAGTATGTATCTACTAGTGTAAACGACCCGTCAAAATGACGGCTAAATATTTAGATAGGTATACCCACGTAATGCATACGACAGTTGGGGAAGGCGGATAAGGATTGGACTGGATTGGTAACAGGAAATTATCGGACCTAGAGTAGGCTGCTGACGCTGTTCTTATTAGCAAAATGTCAAAGGACTTGCAAAGTTTGCTTACCAGAAAGCATGAAATATCACATGAGATTGGGCTTAAGATAAATAGAAGAAAGACAGATAATGGGCGGTATTCATAAAGAAAAGGATATGCTTATACTTGCAAAATATGAAGGAAATTCTATTCATAAACATTTCGAGCAAAAGCATATCCTTATAATCACATAAAAGTAAATGGCTATACATAAAGAAGATCTTTATTTCATATAAAGAGCATATGCTTCGAAAAAGCTGAGTCTGGCCAGTAGCAGACTGCAGTTCGAAGAGAAAGGTTGTTCTGTCCGATTCTCAGCACGATGGCAGATTTTGTGGATGTGAGGCATGTTAAACAATACATGCCCCATTTACCCACACTTGATCGTGATTTCAAGATGTTATTCCGTTTTGAAGAACAAAATATACAGTGGCTTGCGGACAGATATCTTGTCCACACCTGGAATCTCGATGAAATATCAAAGTTAAGCCACAACTTAGTGATATGCATTTTACATTTGCTTTTGGATGTATAAACAGTTGGGAGAATACGAAGGCAGCTGTATTTTGGGATGTATATATGTACAAACAGTATATATGTATGTATGTATGTATGTATGTATGTATGTATGTATGTATATATATATATATATATATATATATATATATATATATATATATGTGTGTGTGTGTGTGTGTATGTATGTATATATATGTATATATATACATCGTATAAATATACATATATACACAGAATATTCATATACTGCAAAAGCTTATATACATACATGTATATACACATATATAAACTATATATATATATATATATATATATATATATATATATATATATATATATATATATATATACATATATATATATATATATATATATATATATATATATATATATATATATATATATATATATATATCGATTCGTACCAGAAATAGATTGTTCTAAATCCTAAACCTGAAATAATTCAGCTGAAATCAACTATTTCATTTCGGTTTGCTTTAAACCTCAATTACCCTTCGTCCAGGTATCTTAATTTTTCCTTCAAACTGCAAAGTTGAGCGTTTAGCGTCTTCAAAACTTTTCAACTCAAATCCATAAATCAAATCACGTAGTTTATTATTATTATTATTATCATTATTATTATTATTATTATTATTATTATTATTATTATTATTATTATTATTATTATTATTATTATTATTATTATTTCATTATCGTTATTATTATTGTTGTTGTTGTTATAAAACAAGAATGGAATTTTTCGCGAGTCCTAAAAGAATTCGGAAGAAAATCTTCTCGGATTTCCAAATGACTTCAGAAGAAATAGCCATAGACTTAGCAAGGAATTCTGAATGCCTCCAGAACAGAATCTCAGAACGGTATCGGAAGAAAACTTTCCCGGATTTCCAAAATGGCTTCAGAAAAAATAGCCATAGACTTAGCATGGAATTCTGAATGCCTCCAGAACGTTATCTCAGAACGGTTTCGGAAGAAAACTTTAGCGAATTTCCAAAAGTCTTCAAAGGACATAGCCGTATACTTCACATGGATTTCTGAATGACTCCAGAACTGAAATTTCCCGGAGCAGTCCTGAACAACTCCTCCCCGAGCTTCAAATGACTTCTGAAGACCTGATCTTCATTTTTTCGAACGTACCCTGCAACACCTCACATGATCTGTATGTAGCTGGCGAAATCTAACCAAGGAATTGCGCGTCAATAGGAGTAAGAGGAAAGGAGTTGATGACTGGGAAAATGATTTCACTTAACTCACAGAGATTGCGTTCTGGCGGAATAGGAAGCTGCCGGTAAGAATTATGTGTTACGTCTTCGGAACACCATCAATTACAGATGGTTTTGGTTGCTGCCGAAGTTGCCGATCGTTCGTTTTATATCGCCCGACCTATAGAAAGACACGGGATCTTCCGTTGGCAGCTGAGCTTTGAAGATATATGCGCCTTGAAGGATCCTTTGCTTGGGCTTTTGCGACGATCTCTTATTAAAGGAGACTCTTGGAAAAAGTACGAGGCTTTGTATCGGTGCAAAAATGGATTGCGGGGAATGAGGATGGAGGCAGAATGGTTTAACTGAACGGTGAGTGACGTGTAGTTCTTCAACAGGATTGTCCCAAAATTCGCCATTGAAGTAAGGACATAACCAGACGACATTGGTAAATATATCATGTTGCTCGTCATTTACTTTGGCATGATAGTGTATGCGGAGAAATCGATAGTATTCATCTCTATACTCATTGCCCAGATAGGTAAAGAATAAATGCCTCGATTTCCCTGAGGAATCTGACGAAGTGAGGACTCGCGGCACTGAAATCTCTTTTGAAATCTAAAAGGACACTGACGAACTAAGGAAAGGAGACAATGAAATCTCGGAAGAAACAGATAATCTAATGAAAGAAGATTTTGAAAACTAGAAGACAGGAGAAAACAGCGAAGAGGAGCCTCTAATGCCAGAGGTAAGACACCTAAAAATAGAGAGCCTCTAATGCTAGAAGTAAGGCATCTCAAAATATAGATCGAAGACCCTCTAATGCTAAAAGTATGGAACCTAGAAATATATGTCAAAGAACTTCTAATGCTAGAAGTGTGGGAGCTAAAGAGAGAGGTCAAAGAACTTCTAATGTTAGAGGTGTGGGAGCTATAAAGAGAGGTCAAAGAACTTCTAATGCTTGAGGTAAGGGAGCTGAAAAGAGGTCAAAGAACTTCTAATGCTAGAGGTGTGGGAGCTAAAAAGAGGTCAAAGAACTTCTACTGCTAGAGGTGTGGGAGCTAAAAAGAGGACAAAGAACTTCTAATGCTAGAGGTGTGGGAGCTAAAAAGAGGTCAAAGAACTTCTAATGCTAGAGGTGTGGGAGCTATAAAGAGGTCAAAGAACTTCTAATGCTAGAGGTGTGGGAGCTAAAAAGAGGCCAAAGAACTTCTAATGCTAGAGGTGTGGGAGCTAAAAAGAGGTCAAAGAACTTCTAATGCTAGAGGTGTGGGAGCTAAAAAGAGGTCAAAGAACCTCTAATGCTAGAGGTATGGGAGCTAAAAAGAGGTCAAAGAACTTCTAATGCAAGGGGTGTGGCAGCTAAAAAGAGGTCAAAGAACTTCTAATGCAAGGGGTGGGGGAGCTAAAAAGAGGTCAAAGAACTTCTAATGCAAGGG
>NC_090754.1:72121356-72123856 GCF_036898095.1 Palaemon carinicauda
ACCGAAATAAGTTGTCTGAAACCACTGTCTTCTTGTTAATGGTTGACAAGGGTCAACACCATTATCACAATAAAAAAAGAATACAAAAATAAAAAGAGAAAAGATGCACACAGATATAGCCGAAGGCTTATGATGAACATCAGCCCCACCCTGATGGAGAGAGAGAGAGAGAGAGAGAGAGAGAGAGAGAGAGAGAGAGAGAGAGGAGAGAGAGAGAGAGAGAGGCTGTTCTAATTTGTTCTGTTGCTTAGTTTCAAGTAACATCTATTAATGAAGAGAGAGAGAGAGAGAGAGAGAGAGAGAGAGAGAGAGAGAGAGAGAGAGAGAGAGAGAGAGAGAGAGAGAGAGAGCTGTTCTAGTTTGCTCTGTTGCTTAGTTTAGAGTAAAACCTACTAATGGAGAGAGAGAGAGAGAGAGAGAGAGAGAGAGAGAGAGAGAGAGAGAGAGAGAGAGAGAGAGAGAGAGAGAGAGAGAGAGAGAGCCACGCCCTTAAACTGTCCTTCGTCAATACTGTTCATATTTCTCTCTAACACTCACTCTCTATTAACACCCCTCCCTAACTGGACCCATCCCCCTCCTTCCCTCCTACCTCCTCCTCCATTACACCAAAAATTCCCTCCTGGTGAGGTCAGCCTCCTGTTCCTCCTCCCCCCACCGAACCATCTCCCCTCAAAGGCCACCGTATAAAGCCTAAGGGTCAGTCAGGTAAATCGTTCAGTCGTTTCCTGATCTCCTCCCAAGACGTCGGGACGTCTGAGATTCCCGGTTGCAATCCATCAAGTTGGTTCAGCCGTGCTCTTCGAGATGGCGGCTATGACGAGGGTATGTTTTCCCAGTTGGTGAACTCTTGAGTGTACCCAGTTTGATGTGGTGGAAGTGTTAACATGCTTTTAAGAGTGCTCGGTTTCAGTTATATGTAAATAACTTAAATTATATTTTGAGTTTTCTGGTCAAGTCATCTTGAAAATAACTTTCATTTTATTTTCACTTTTAAGATTGTTTTTTTTTTGGGGGGGGGAGGGTGAGGTGGTAGTGTTAATATATTTCTTAAGAGTGCTCAATTTCAATTATATACAAATTATTTCCATTATATTTTGACTTTTTTAGTTGAGTCTTCTTGAAAATAACTTCCTTTTTTTTTGGGGGGGGGGGGGTTTGAGGGGGGTAGTGTTGATATGTTCAGTTTCAGTTATACATACATGACTTCCACTTTTTTTTTTCTTTTGAGGTAAGGTTACGGTGGAATACTGACATGTGCTAGGTTTCTAACTATATACATATTCCAGGGAACTTTATTCACTCTCCATAAAATCATCTTTTAATACGTTTAAGAATTAAGAATTATGATTTACTACTTTATAATGAAAAAATTTTACTCGCTAAAACATTAGTATCAACAGAAATAATTCCACTTATTAATTCCATAAAACTCTGAAAAAATTCAAAATCATTATAACATTTTATGTATCATATATCAAATTCGCATGAGGGTCTGCCCCTCTCTTTTATTCTTCTCCTGTACTTTTCTTCCTCCCTTTTTTCCTTATTCTTTCCCAACTCGATTACCTGCCTTCGGGCTACTAAACTGGATTGCATCCAGGGGTACTCTTCCTTTCCCCATAATCCCCACTTCCCTATCCTTATCCGTATTGCATAATGCAACATCTATTTGCAAGTAACTAATATAAAAGTTATCCAAGTATGCAAAGTCTATGGTTGAGGTGGACTTTTGGATACACCCCTGCCTAGCAATCTGCTGGACTGAGGTTCGAGACCCACCTAGGCTCAATAGTTTATTTAGTGTCTGCAATCTCACTATCCTTGTGAGCTAAGGATGAGATGGGGGGTGGGGAGTCTATAAGTATACCTGCTGCGTCATCTGCAGCAATTGCCTGGCCCTCCCTGGTCTTGGCTTGGATGGAGATGAGACTTAGGCGCTGATCATATGTTATATAATCAGTCTGATGGGGGTCACAGTCCCTTGCCTCCGCCATTCACGAGCGACCTTTAAGCCTTTACTGATATTGTTCTATGACGAATCGTTTATGAAATGTACATCTTTTCAATTCGTAAAATATTCCAGCAATATAGATAAAGGATTACGTCAAAATGAAGTTGTCTTTTCAGTTAATATACAGAAGCAAGGTGCCAATTTATCATATCTTTTATCTTAGTCCTCACTCTAAAATTACGTTATTGTAGTTATTGATATAAAATCTATAAACCTCCAATGAATTAAAATTTCCCTTAGTTCTCTTAGCTATCATTAGGTGAAACATATTTTTCGAAAAATAATCAAAATCGAAAGAAAACCCCAAAATAAATTTTTCCTTCGTCAAAACTCATTTGGGGGGGGGGGAGGGGGTGAAGGTGTTTACAGTCTCCACGGAATAAAAAAAAAGTGAATCTATGACAATAACATGAAAACAATCCTGCATAGACAATTCAATAATAAGAATAACGAAGACGGAAAGAACTGCACCACATTCGAAGGGTTTAA
>NC_090754.1:72128856-72131356 GCF_036898095.1 Palaemon carinicauda
TGAAAATATTGAAAACTCTGTAATTATTTACTTAAGGTTATGTCAGTGAAACTCATATTATCAATATATATATATATATATATATATATATATATATATATATATATATATATATATATATATTTGTGTGTGTGTGTGTGTGTGTGTGTGTGTGTGTGTGTGAAAAGAAGACTTGGAACATGGTACCAACAGATGTTTGCTTTAAAGGTTGAAAATGGAAAGATTGTCAACAAAAGAGATGGGAGTGATAAAAATTGCAGAGGATTTCTATATAATGCTATACAATAACAATATAAGAAATAACTTTGCCAATAAAAATAATGAAACACCTGACCCGGTACTAAACGTAGTATTAGTAGAAGTAATGAAAGGATTAAAAGGCATGAAAAGAGGCAAATCAGCAGGGGAAGATGACCTAACAATTGATGTAATAATAAATGGAGATTTCATAGTAATTAAAGTGGCTAAACTCTATACCATATGTCTGCATGAATGCTCTATACCTACAGTTTGAAAAACTTTATTATACTAATTCACAAAAATTCACTGACCATATCCATGTAATTAACCAGCTAATGGGAACATACACAAAATACGATAGCCTATTATGTATGGTACTTATAGACCACGAGAAGGCTTTTGAATCTGTCAAATCTTCAGCAGTAATGAAAGCCCTTTAGAAACGAGAAACAGAAGAATCTTACGTTACAACACTTGAAGATATCTATACACGGAGTACAGCAATCCTAAAACTACATACAGATAGTATGAAAAATCCCACTGAGAAAGGAGTTAGATAGGGAGACCCTTAATAAATGAAGATTTGCATATGACATAGTTATGTTTAGTGAATCATGGGAGGAATTGCAAAAGATGATAGATGATTTGAATAGAGAAAGTAGAAATGTAGGATTTCTAGAAATTGTTAACGAAAATACGTACTTTGGACAGACAGTAAGTGTATTCCAAAGACGTGAGACCGAAATTACAAGAAGGATAAGCATGGGATGGAGAGCATTTGGAAAACAAAGAGAGATTATGAAAATTAAACGGCCGCCTTCTCTAAAAAGAAAATTACTGTATTTATATATATACAGTATATATATATATATATATATATATATATATATATATATATATATATATATATATATTTTATATATATATATATATATATATATATATATATATATATATATATATATATATATATATATATATGTATGTATATATATATATATATATATATATATATATATATATATATATATATATATATATAGTAGGTTGGCCAGGGCACCAGCCATCCGTTGAGATACTATCGCTAGAGAGTTATGGGGTTTTTTTGACTGGCCAGACTGTACAACAATGAGATCTTTCTTTCTGGTTACGGTTCATTTTCCCCTTGCTTACACACACATCTGGCCTATTCTTTACAGATTCTCTGTCCTCATACACCTGATAACACTAAGATCAACAAACGATTCTTTTTCACACTATAGGTTACTGCACTGTAATTATTCAGTGGCCACTTTCCTCTTGGTAAAGGTAGAAGAGACTCTTTAACTATGGTAAGCAGCTCTTCTAGGAGAAGAACAGTCCAAAATCAAACCCTTGTTATCCAGTCTTGGGTAGTGCCATAACCTCTGTACCATGGGTTAAGAGTTTTCTTGCTTGAGGGTACATTCGGGCACACTATTCTATCGTATTATATATATATATATATGTATATATATATATATATATATATATATATATATATATATATATATATATATATATACACACACACACAAGTTACAGAAGGCCGGATCCTTTTTCTACCCCGCCTGCTGTCATCATTAGATAACGCACATTCTCGCGATTTGCCGTTATTACATGTGTGTGTGTGTGTGTGTATGTATGTATGTATGTATGTATGTATGTATGTATGTATGTATGTATGTGAGGTTAGTATTTTTCCATTATTATATATAAATACAATAAAAAAGAAGATCCAAGCATAATACACCTATTTCTAAAGCAGTCTAAAAATTAATCAAACTTATTAACACTTTTTGAAAATTTCTTGCAGCTGGTTATAGCCTACAATTTACTGGTGGCGTCAAGTAGCCTCGCCTCACAGCTATATGGACCCAGTTATGAGGTAAGTGAATTAAAATACTGAAATATAAACTAAAAAAAAAAAAAAAAATTAGTTTTGATTCAAGAAAGGAATATCTTTGAATGCAAGAGTCAGTGAAGATGCTATATTTACAATCTTAAAAATAATTTTTTGGATGATTATAAATTCATCAAAGCAGTGTCATTAACTGCATGATTTATTTTCTAATAGATGGTTTGTTTGTCTAATGAAATTACATAACTATTACCACAAATAATAAAAATAATCTATACGACGCTGATTACAGAAACCAAACAAATTATAAATAATTCATAACTATTATTATTATTATTATTATTATTATTATCATAACCATTATTAACTAAATGGTACAAG
>NC_090754.1:72133856-72163856 GCF_036898095.1 Palaemon carinicauda
TTTCATAATCATTCCAAAATCCTACTACATGCTCCTTGTAAACATGTATACTGGCTGCCAGGAAGGACCTGAATTTATGCGGGGTCTGCACGGTCGAACAGTTAGTCGAACCCGATTGTCGAACCCCGTTGTCAAACGGTTTGAAGTGGAGTCTGTCACAAATGCATAAGGTTTGTGGACAATGGAGGCCCGTCCACAAAAGTCAGGCTAGAACAGACTTTCTTCCAACCATTTGACAAACATGTTCGACAACAAAATACCCCGTTCACATGTTCGAACATCACATCAAACTCTTGTCTGTTGAACCGTTTGACCGTGTAAACCCGCCCTTAAGGTATTAAAGATCAAACTGAAGGTCATAGCATATTTTCATTATTATAATGAGAACTAGACTGCAATTCATTATCATGTTATGGAGCCGTTCACTAAAATACTAAGTCCTCCCGATTTTTTTAGACCACTTAAATGATATGAAAAAGTAAAACATAAACGTATCTATATATTTTCAATTAAGCATTAATTTGATTTCATATCATGATATCCATTGCTATAGTTATTAATACTGCGCTTCATGTAATTATTTATAAGGGGGAAAAGTTACCAGATATTTGAAACGAAAATCTTGAAATAATTTTTTTAAAAACCCAGACAAATTACATTCCAAAACTCTAAGTAGATGGCCCCTAACTGCATTTGCTTTAAATCCTCCTACTTTAACCCTGTGTGGATTTTTTTTTTTTTTTATGCATCATTTTACTTTACTATCCAACCTCTTGGGATAACTAGGGTTTAACCCTGGATCCACTTGGAGGCTGGATAGATTCACTGGCCCTAGTGCCAGGCTATACAGATCCATAATTCCAATTCAATCCATATAAAATTCGAAATAACCATTAATAGAAATCTACCAGGTAATTACAATAATGTCGTATTTTCTTATAAGGTTATCGTCATGAATTGTCAGTGATAAAAAATGTTCTTTTCAATAATCTATCTTTTGTCGAAGGACATTGCGATAATTCAAAAATCTTGTGGTGTAAATTGTGGAAATACCTATGACATATTTTGAAAATGCGATATTATAAAATCTAAATGTTGAAATAATTTCGAAACATGTATTAAAAACAGGAAAATATTCATGAACAAAGAAATAATTTATAATTTCAAAATACGATATTAATATTAAATATTGAAATGATTTCTAAAGCATGTTTTAAAAACAATAAAACTTCCATGAAAAATATTCTAAAAATTAAATATAGAGCCATTTTCAAAATGCAATATTCTTAAATCTAAATATTGTATTTACTTTGAAACGTATTTTTTAAAACAGGAAAATAATCATGAAAAGTTCTTATCATTATGAAAACAATTTCAAAATATGATATTTTTATCAAATATAGAAATGACTTCTAGAGCATGTTTTCAAAGCAATACAATTTTCATGAACAAATTCTTATCATTAAATATAGATGCCTTTTCAAAATACGATATCAACATGAACTATTGAGATGGTTTTTAAAACAAGTTTTCAAAACAGGAAAATATTCATAAACAAAATCTTTCAATTAAAAATCGAAACATTTTCCAAAATGCGATATTTTCCAATAATAATTATTGAAATGATTATGAAATATGTTTCCAAAATATAGTCAAATATTCATGAACAAATTCTTATCACTGAACATAGACCATACACAAAATCCGATATTCTTAATAATGAATATAGAGATGATTTTGAAACCTATTTTCAAAAAGAAAAAAAAAATCCAAGAATAAATTTTCTTTAAAAATCGGAAAATTCCAAAAGGCAATATTTCTAACATTAATTATTGAAATGATTTAGAACACGTTTTCAAAACAAGAAAATTTCCATGAATAAATTCCATCATTGAACTTTGAAATGATTTCATACAAAAGTCCAATTCAAAGAGCCATCAATCAGCCATCCCCTGTGGAGCCTTCAAATCAGAAACCTTGCACCCAGCTTTCGACAATTACCTTCCCCAAATGAGCAATCAGCGTTCTCTAAGCTCTTTGCGGCTTCTGGTCTTTTTAAGACGAACTTAACCCAAGTTGTAAGTCTCAAAGCCACAGCAGATTTCCTTTTTAACCTCATTTAAAAAAAAAAAAAAAAAAAAAAAAAAAATAACTGACAAGATGATATGTCTCTTTTTATACTTCATGTATGAAAGATCTGTTTTAATGTTGTTACTGCTAAAATATTTTATCTTAATTGTTCATTACTTATCATATAGTTTATTAATTTCCTTATTTCCTTTCCTCGCTGGGCTACTTTTTTCTGTTGGAGCCCTTGGGCTAATAGAAACCTGCTTGTCCAACTAGGGTTGTAGCTTAGCTAGGAATAATAATAATAATAATAATAATAATAATAATAATAATAATAATAATAATAATAATACTGGAAAATGATTGGTTTGAAACCTCCATAGATACCTCGTATGTATTTTGACTTAAATATTCGTTTATTTGTTTTTGTGACTAAAGGTGAAAATGAAGTGTAATATGTTGTTTTTCTCAATTATTAAACTTCAAATGATACTAATAATTTCACATTATACAAACCTCAATCACAACCTTCCCAACTCCAAACCCCCAACACAATACAACCCCAACAATACCGACTACAAAACCCTTCATTTCGCTTTGCAACAAAAACCTCAAAAAATCACAAATATTTCATCAACTTAAAACATTCAGGTTCCTGCAAAGTACGACTTCGTCTACGGCGTCAAGGACGACTACAGCGGCAACGACTACGGCCACCAGGAAACTCGCGAAGGCCACACGACCACGGGCGAGTACAGAGTCCTTCTGCCGGATGGCCGTGTCCAAGTGGTGACTTACAGGGCCGACGAAACGGGCTACCATCCCGTTGTCTCCTACGAAGGGGAGGCCAAGTATCCTGCCTACAAGCCTCAGTCTTATAAGCCAGATCCTTACAAGCTGCCTCCTCCTAGTCATCCAGCTCCCTACAAGCCAGCAACCCCTCACCACCAAGTGCCTTACAAGCCAGAGCCTTATACCCCAGTGCCTTACAAGCCAGAGCCTCATACCCCAGTGCCTTACAAGCCAGAGCCTCATCCCCCAGTGCCTTATACGCCAGAGCCTCATACCTCAGAGCCTTACAAGCCAGAGCCTTATCCCCCGGTGCCTTACAAGCCAGAGCCTCATACCCCAGAGCCTTATCCCCCAGTGCCTTACAAGCCAGAGCCTTATCCCCCCGTGCACTACAAGCCCCTCGCTCCCCATCCCGCACCCTACAGGCAAGGCCCTCATCCCCCATCCCACCATGAGCCTCATCATCACATAGCTCCATACAATGCAATTTCTCCACACCATCCGGACCCCTATGACCCAGTCCCATACAGTCCTTATAAACCGAATCCATACAAATTAGCCCCATACAAACCATTGTATACAGAGTCCAGAAACAATGAGGAGTCAGGGGAGACCTCTAGTGAGGAAAAGAAATAGTTTTATATAGTGCCATTTATATCATACTTAGAAGTAGTGTATATATAAACCTCAAGAATCTATTCTAGTATATTCTATAAATTATCTTTTTTAATAATTTTTTTTTTTATGCAGCATTTAACATGACTGTGATAATTTTATGTATGGTATTTGTGACTGAATCTGTTAAATGAATACTTTATATACACCAAGGATCGTTTAAATTAACTTTTTAAGAAGGATGAGGATGGCAATCCTGGGACAGAAATTTTAAGTCACCATCATATTCATCATCCCGATTTGCATTTACTTGATGATCCCTCCAGAACTCCGTTATGCCTTCACTATTGAAAATAGTGATGGTGGTAATGTGGGATAGGAATTGGCAATACCTTCTAGTAGTATTTATATCAAAATTATTATTTATATGTATACTGATTGTGTGTAATTTTCAATGTCTAATCCGTGTATGTAATTTTCAATGAATGACATGTGTGCGTAATTTTTTGTCTAATATGTTTGTATGATTCTTAATGTCTAATCCATGTGTGTAGTTTTCTGTGTAAACGTGTGTCACTTTCAATGTCTATTCCGAAAAGTATAAACATGAATTCTGGTATCTCCATTTTAGTCTTTCAAGGGAATGCAATCCACAACATTTCCTCTTTTTGTAGTTAATACATACGTTAAATTGTACATACTGTAATGACTAAAATTCCAGAATTCCTTATAATATACACGTACAGTTATGGACGTATTTTTCTATTAAACATAACTAGTATTTGAGTTATTTATTTGCCATTAGAAGAAATTCTAATATGCTGGAATCATGACAAGAACAAAAGAAAACGTACGACTGCTTTGAAGGAGAAACTAAAGCATTAAAGACAATATAAGAGTTAAAGAGAAACTATAAAGAATGAAAAGATACTTTCGAAACTTTTGAAGTAATGAGGTTTCTCTCTCCTGGGAGCCTCAGATACATAGGAATTTCTGAAAGATAACAAACCATTCATAAAGATACTAAAAGATAAAAATCGAAAGATAACAAAACCATTCATAAAGATACTAAAAGATAAAAATCGAAAGATAACACAACCATTGATAAAGATACTAAAAGATAAAAATCGAAAGATAACAAAACCATTCATAAAGATACTAAAAGATAAAAATCGAAAGATAACACAACCATTGATAAAGATCCTAAAAGATAAAAATCGAAAGATAACACAACCATTGATAAAGATCCTAAATGATAAACAGTTTCTGAAAGATAACGAAACTATCGATAAAGATCCTAGATGTACAATTTTTGAATGATAGAAAAATCTTTGATAAAGATCTGTAAGATAAACAATTACTGAGAGATAGTAAAATCATTGATAAGGATCCTAAAAGCTAAAATAAAAATAAAAAAAAAACAAAATCCTTGATAAATATCTTGAAAGATAAATAAATTCTGAAAGATAACAAACTACTGATAAAGATCCTACAAATAAATGCTTCTAAAAGACACCAAAAATCAATTGAAGATCCTAAAAGATAAAAAAAAAAAATATTCCAGATGAAAAAATATTCCAGATAAAAAAAATATTGCAGATAAAAAATATTGCAGATAAAGATCCTAAAGAGATAAAAATATTCAAAAAATGACAAATGCCAATCTCATCATTTCAACAAACCTTTCTTTATATTAAGAGTCATGCCTCATATAAATTGACTTTGATTTTATCAAAACTATTTTAGCCAACATAAAATTAGTCGCCCTATTGCCATTCAAAACAACATTTATGGGATACTTCAGTCGACCAGAAATAAAACAATATACACATCATTAACATTATTACTAGAAATTAGGCCTTGATAAACTATTTCCATATATACGAATGGTTGTTAATACTCTTTTTTTAAACTTTAAACTATTTCCATATACAGTATACGAATGGTTGTTAATACTCTTTTTTTAAACTTAAAAAAAAATTTTGAACGTGACACAAATCAAAATGAATGTCGATATCTAATAATAAAAAAGTGTCTTATCTCTTGTAAAATGAGATAACATAATTTGGAAAGCATTTCATAGTAAACCGAACCAGGTCTTGAAACTAATAAACACAAATTCTGTGAAACTTGAACTAAACAATACATTAACATCGTGCAGCTATTTGTAGGAAACTTCCAAATACTCAGATATTTTCTGGAAACTTAATATACACACACAAAAATAAAAATAAAAGTGATCTTGAACCTGATAGCAAAACCCCTCGAAAAAATAAACTGAATAAAATGAACCCGTTCCTGTACGCGAAAACTGAATAAAATTAACTAGTTGTACACGGAAAGCGTCAAATTTATTTGTTTAAGGTAAAAAAAAAAAAAAAAAAAAAAAAAAAAAAAAAAAAAAAAAATAGAAAGTCTAGTTTCGGAGAACATAAAACTTAATCAAATTAACAAGTTTCGGTAAACAAAAAATAAATAAAATTGACTAGTTTCCGTACACGAAAAACTGAATAAAACGAACGTTTCGTGCACGAAGAGTTGTATAAAAATGAAACAGTTTAAGTACACGGAAAACTGAATAAATAGAAAATGTTTCGGTGCACAAAAAGTTGCATAAATGAACCCATTTCAGTATATGAAAAAACTGAATAAAACAAACATTTTTCGGTGCACGAAAAGTTGTATAAAATGAACCCGTTTCAGTTCATGAAAAACAAAATAAAACGAACATGTTTCGTTGCACAAGAAGTTGTATAAAATGAACCAATTTCAGTACACGAAAAACTGAATAAAACGAACTTTTTTCTGTGCAAAAAAGAGGCATAAAATGAACCAGTTTCAGTACACAAAAAAACTGAATATAATGAACATGTTTCGGAGCACGAGAAGTAAAAATTGAGCCAGTTTCAGGACACGAAAAACTGAATACAACGAACAGGTTTCGGTGCAATAAGTTGTATGAAATTAACCAGTTTTAGCACACGAAAAACTGAATAAAAAGAACATGTTTCGGTACACAAAAAGTTTTACAAAATGAACCAATTTCAGTACACGAAAAACTGAATAAAACGAACATGTTTCAGTGCAAGAAAAGTTGTATGAAATGAACCAGTTTCAGTTCACGAAAAACTGAATACATCGAACGTGTTTTGGTGCAATAACTTGTTTGAAATGAACCAGTTTCAGTACACGAAAAACTGAATAAAACAAACATTTTTCGGTGCACAAAAAGTTGTATAAAATGAGCCAGTTTCAGTATTCTAAAAACTGAATAAAATGAAAAATTTTCGGTGCACGAAAAGTTGTATAAAATGAACCAGTTTCAGTCCATGAAAAACTGAATAAAACGAACTTGTTTCGGTGCACGAAAAGTTTTATAAAATTAACCAGTTTCAGTACACGAAAAACTGAATATAACAACATGTTTCGGTGCACGAAAAAAATGTATAAAATAAACCACTTTCAGTAGATGTAAACTGAATAAAATGACCATGTTGCGGTACAAGAAAAGTTGTAAAAAATGAACCAGGTGCAGTACACCAAAAACTGAATATAATGAACATGTTTCGGTGCACAAGAAGTTGTATAAAATGAACCGGTTTCAGTACACGAAAAAGTGAATAAAACGAACATGTTTCGGTGCACGAAAAGTTGTATAAAATGAACCAGTTTCAGTACACTAAAAACTGAATAAAACGAACATGTTACTGTGTACAGAAAGTTGTATAAAATGAATCAGTTTCAGTACACGAAAAACTGGATGAAAAGAATATGTTTCGGTGCACGAAAAGTTGTATAAAGTGAACCAGTTTCGGTACACAAATAAACAAATTTCGGGACACAATATCATTGGATATATTTGTCACATTAAACTTAAATACGAGGGACCATACTATAAGGGCTAAACTTTGATTTCCTAGAAGTTTTATTTATCCTCTCCGAAATATTATGATCCACATAAAACTGAAAACGAATAAAATCATTCCATTCCATGTCTCGACTTCGTATTAGCAGATAAATTCTTTCGGTGTTATTGGTAAGCAAATCACATAAAAATAAAGAAGTATGTCCTAGCTACGTTTTCTTCTACACTGCAACCGTCCTCAGACTCCACGTCAGGAATTCGATCAATGTACGAACCTAATTTCAACTCAATTATCATTTCGTTAATATATTGTCCATTTTTATGTTAATGCCAACCTTACTGACAACAGCTGTTAAGTGTAAACAAGCAATCGTTACCCTTATTTGACCATTTGGCAGCCTATAAAAAACTGCATTGTCTCTAAATAAAGTTATTTTTACGGGAGTTGTCTTCGTATTAATTCCTACTCCACTCCCGTCACATTCTAAATATGACGCCATTGTATTTCATGATTTGTAACTCTTTCAGCTATTTATCAATTTGGGCTCAAGACCGAGCGCCAGGACCAAGGAGATCATTCAACACTAAGGTGAAATAACAAGGGGTGGGAATACCACTGCTACACCATGAAGTAAATGCTGAGAGGTTAGGAAGCGAGACGGAAATTTCTGGAATGGAGGTTAAGTAGAAAGCTATGAAGTGGGTTCAACCAGGGGCTGGAGGGATACTACAGAAGGTGCACTGAGCGCCCTCTCCTACGGTGGTCTGGATACAGCTTGGAGGAAAAATAACAGAATTAATCCTTCTAGGGCTACAATAGTTGGGAAGTGGCCTTCTAAGAACAGTTTAATAACCATAAGACAGTAGATGCTAACAAGCAATCTCTCGTTCGTTAGTGCTTTGCTATTTGGGATGAGAACAATGTTGAACGAAGATTGAATTGAACATAACATTTAGGCCAAATACTGGGCGTCAAAGACCATTCAGTGCTATATAATGCAAATTAACCAATCATACCCGTACACTCACACGAACTGGTATCATTTTAATTTATAAAACCAATTACACAACTTTCATACAATAACATCTAAATGCGAAATAAGAAGGGATTAAAGGGATTAAAAAATATTATTAAAATTAATTAAAGCTTGTGATATAAACCAATACTCTGTATATATTTTTTTTGAAGTTTAGGGTATTACAATTTTTCCCCATTATATCTCTAGATGCTGGTATAAGAAAGGGTGTCCTTATTACTGGATGAAAGGACTTAGGACATACAGTGGTTCTTAAGCCAAGCTGACACTTGCACGAATTTGTGGCATGCATTGTCACAACTCGAGTTGTGAACTGGCATGAACTCGTCGTGAACTGGCGTGAAGTGGTCGTAAACCCGTCGTGACATCGTGGCATGTCGTGGCAAGAATTTTGAAATGTTCAAAATTTTGGTCACGACAAAATTTCGTGACCGGGTCGTGAACTATGCGCGACCTGTTCGTGAACTTGTCGGGATGATGCGGGAAGTGCGCAAGCTATGCGTGAACTCGTCGTGCCAGTTCGTGTCAATGTGGACAGGTCAGCTGTGATTCTGAGGTATTTTTCTTTTTTTTTATTTTCCAGTTAGTGCCACAGAATGTCACGACTTACCACGACAAATTCGTGGCAAAAAGTCGGGCAAGTTTCAGGGTACATTAAAACTTTTTTGCATTGCGCCCCCCTTCTGCATTAAGCATAGATCCCATGCCCCCCACCCTTCCCACCCTTGAAATTTTTGCCAAACTAGAGAGTACCGTATGTATGTATGTACTGTTTTTATAAACAATATGTTTTTGAGCCATTTTATTCCAGGATTCTGTGAAGAGAGAGAGAGTGTGTGTGTGAACGAAAGTTAAAGAAAAAGAAAGACAAAAATACAGACAAAAGAAAGAGAAATAAAGAGAGAGTGGGGGAGAGTAAATGAAAGAGCGTGAAAGGAAACAAGAAAGTTAACGAGAAAAAGAAAGAAGGGGAGGGAGGGAGGGAGAAACAAAGAGGAAGAGGAAGCAGGAATGTGGGTGAGAGAGAGAGAGAGAGAGAGAGAGAGAGAGAGAGAGAGAGAGAGAGAGAGAGAGAGAGAGAGAGAAAGGTTAACACAAAGAAAAATCACATAATGGAAGGCAAGCATACCATATCTGCACTTCTGACAATTAATATACATACCGGTTTACACAGATGTGTACATGCCGGTACATAAGAATTTCAAGTTCAAGAATACACGAAATTCATAACGATTCACACAAATGAGCATAAATACATAAGACAAACCGACATATAGTTTAATAACTATTTTAATATAAACATAAAATTCAATGCATATGCATACTAACAAATAAATAAATCCACACACACACACACACACACACACACAAATGCATATATATTTTCTATACATGTGATAAGAAGTTAAAATGAACTTTCAAACTGCGTACCCACATAAAGAGCTTAAGAGCTTTGCCAGTGTGGAGTCTGAGTGATGGATGGATGCTGAAGAAAAAAAAAAAAAAACATGAATATTGTATCAAGTTATTTGAGAAGATCCGAAATTAATTATGAACTGAGTTATAAGTATGATGACAGGCAACTTGAGTGACATAGCTAGACGCGATAATAAATAAGTGGAACAGGTTATCGGAACATATGAATTCGGATAGATAAATCAATTTAGAATGGAATATTTTCGTTAGTTATTGCACTAATGATAACTTTGTGCAGCTGCTGATTCTCATCTTAATTTGTTAGACAGAAACTTACGGTCTATTAAATTTCTTATTCCTGATCTAGATATTAATCTTTGGCACCATCGTTCAATTAGTTCATTAAGCATGTTGCATAAGATTTTTTATAACTCTGACCATCCTTTACATTCAGATCTCCCTGGACAATTCTATCCTGTTCGTAATACTAGGCAGGCAGTTAATTCTAATAGCCAGGCCTTCTCCATCACGAGGATCAATACTACACAGTATTCTAGAATTTTTATTCCAGCTGTTACCAAATTGTGGAATGATCTTCCTGATCGGGTAGTTGAATCAGTAGAACTTCAAAAGTTCAAAGTTGGACCAAATGTTTTCATGTTGACCAGGCTGACATGAGTCTTTTTATAGTTTACATATGACATATCTGTTTTTGACGTTGTTAATAGTTTATATAGGACATACCTGTTTTCACGTTGTTACTTTTTTTAGAATGATTTATTGTTAATTTATTCTCATCATTTATTGATTTCCTTATTTCCTTTCCTCCCTGAGCAATTTTTCCCTATTGGAGCCCTTGGGCTTATAGCATCTTGCTTTTCCAACTAAGGTTGTAGCTTGGCTAATAATAATAATAATAATAATAATAATAATAATAATAATAATAATAATAATAATATATGTGATTACACTTAAAAATCACCTAATAGAAACTACTGCAATCAAACAGTTTATACAGAAATAGATGTATAGAGCAGAACTGGCGTAGTAAATGACTGTCATTTAGTGGTGGGAGGATAAAATTGATTTTGGGAGAACAATGGAGAAAAATAGTGTCCTTTGTAATATGATAAAATTACTTAAGGAATATAGGAACAATTGGCCTGAATGTCAGAAACATTCCACTCATCTAGAAACATTATATGATGTTGACGATATATGAAAGATGGGAATATGATAGAGAAAACAAATCAAAATGCTGGTATAGAAATATCACAGGAATAAAAAAAAAAGAAAAAAAAGGAAGAGTAAAAATGGATTTTAGATGAAAGCTGGAATATCATACAAGAGGAAAACATAAATGTAGTGTGGGCTATTGTTTATATTTGAAAACAGACATCAGAGAGAAGTGTGGCGAGACAGATTGTTGATGTCCGTGAAGAGAAGATGAGAAAAATTTCTTGGAGGGACAGAAGCTGGAACAAGAAAGGGTTTTTTAATAGTCAAAGAGATTCCCGGAGTGAGAAAGAAAGTTGTACTAATATGGGATCTTTACGCCAGGAAAAGAAAATATATGAACGATGGGAAGAATAATTTTAAAATGGCCACTAAAACAGCTTACTCCCAGGGAGTAGCTATATTTGACCCACTATCATAAGAACTGGCTTTAGATGAGTGAACCACCTTTGGAATCATTACAAAAAATGTCCTATATTAGAGAGCCATACACTTACTCAAAGCCTATCAAACCTCTCCTTACCATTCACACCTTAATAAGTATGATGATGTCTGTTTCTTAAAATTGCATTTAAGAATACCCCTTCTTAGAACGCACTTTCGCGAAGCACTCTTATCATTTCACGGCAATTTTTACTTGCCAACATCAGCATTAACATTTAATCTATTTAACACTTAACGTACAATCTTCTCTTCCACGAAAGAGAGTTGACTCTGCACTACATTCATGACAGTCCATTAGCAATCTTCTGTACACACCCTGCTACCTTCCTTCCTTCCTCTATTCTCCTCTTCATCCTTTATATTTAGCGGAAAATACTTATATAAATCAACCACTTCCATTCATATGCTATACATACTAACATTCATTGCCACATTTCCTAGTTTCAATTTACCATTTCAACACTCCTCTTGCTCGCATGGTTTTCAAACTCTTACCTCTTTTGCTAGGTTGGATATTTTCTCTTTTCCTATTCCATTCTTGCCGATTACATACTTTTTCGCTCTGTCTGTAATTATATTAAAAGGATCAACTTCTAACCATCTGGGTAGTACAGTGGTAACGTGCTCGCCTAGTATTCGCATGGCAACAGATCGATCCCAGCCAGGGACAGAGTTTAAGCTTTTTATTGGGGAAGCCACTGCTATGGTTGGGCTTATCAGTCTGACGTTCTCGTGAGTATCAATTTTGACGAAACTGGAACTGAAACCAAACACCTATACCTTTACGCATCAAGCTAGTAACGCTCCCACTAACATAGTCCAACAAACGCTTCACTTAAGTTATCAACAATAACATTATTCTCTGTAAATTGCATTCTTAACAACCTCCCCATTGTCCCATTATTGACTCTCGAAAGGAATCTAAAGGATTTACAGATCGCTTATAAATGGCAGAGGAAAGTCCGTTAACAATGCCCTACAGAATTACCATAATTATTATTATTATTATTATTATTATTATTATTATTATTATTATTATCATTATTATTATTAGCTAAGCTACAACCCTAGTCGGAAAAGCAGGATGCTATAAGCCCAGAGGCTCCAACAGGGAACATAGCCCAATGGGGAAAGGAAAAAGGGAAAATAGAATTAGAGTAACAACATTAAGATAACTATCTTCTATATAAACTATAAAAACTTTAACAAAAAAAGCGGAAGAAAAATAAAATAAGATAGCATAGTGTACCCGAGTGTACCTTCAAGCAAGAGAACTCTAACCCAAGACAGTAGAAAACCATGGTACATAGGCTATGGCACTACCCAAGACTAGAGAACAATGGTTTGATTTTGGAGTGTCCTTCTCCTAGAAAAGCTGCTTACCATAGCTGAAGAGTCTCTTCTACCCTTACCAAGAGCAAAGTGGCCACTGAACAATTAGTGTAGTAACCCCTTGGGTGAAGAAGAATTGTTTGGTAATCTGTGTTGTCAGGTGTATAAGGACAGAGGAGAATATGTAAAGAATAGGCCAGACTATTCAGTGTGGATGTGTGTGGGCAAAGGGAAAATGGACCGTAACCAGAGAGAAGGATCCAATGTATTATAAACGTTTAGAATTTGAAAAACTTCCATAACAAAGATTTTTTTTTCTCGATAAAAGCGTATGAGAGAGAGAGAGAGAGAGAGAGAGAGAGAGAGAGAGAGAGAGAGAGAGAGAGAGAGAGAGAGAGAGAGAGTCTAATCAATGCGTAGATCACCACCACCATCAAATACCATCGAGGTCAAATCATAACAGTAATGGCGATAGACGCTGCTTTCTCCTGGACGCAAAAACGCTATATTGCTGTTTCGGTTTCTCATTACCTAAATGATCCGAATGAATAACTGTATTGAGATCGTCTTAGGAATCCTGCATTTATTGCACTTTACAATCATAACAGCTTCCTTCTTTTTTGTTTCCGGAGAGAGAGAGAGAGAGAGAGAGAGAGAGAGAGAGAGAGAGAGAGAGATACGTGACACTTGTTGTGGCCAATGTGGTAACGTTCCTGACTAGTGAACGTCAGACGGGTTCGAGTCCCACATAAACTCGTTAGTTTCTTTGGTCACTGCAACCTCACCATCCTTGTGAGCTAAGGATGTGGGTTTTGGGGGAGTCTATAGGTCTATCTGCCGAGTCATCAGCAGCCATGGCCTGGCCCTCCCTGGTCCTAGCTTGGGTGGGGAGGGGGCTTGAGCACTGATCATATAGATATATGGTAAGTCTCTAGGGAATTGTCTTGCTAGGGCATTGTCATTGTCCCTTGCTTCTGACACTCCTGAGCCACCATTAAACCCTTAAAAAGGACGTTCCACAGATCCTAGAGTAATGCTTAAAGTCAACCGCACGAGGTGCACTGTCGGCACTTTCCCCCTACGCGATTTATGGCAACCGGACGCATTGTTAATCAATCAAGTCTAAGATTTATGCATTTCCTGAAATATTTCATTCTTAAACATTTAATCATTAAAAAAATCATAGAACTAATAAATATTCAAACATGGACTCAAACATTATTTTCATTTCTTCAGGATCTTATACTATCGAAAGTCATGTTGATTAGATATTTGTTGATCAACAAATGACAGTATTCTGACGTGGCAGATGTGGTTAGAAAAGTCAGCTCTAACTTGATGCGTAAATGAACTTTGGTACAAGATGGGAAAACTCAGTTTACGTAGCATTTCCTTTAGGTATATGTTAAGTGGCAAATATTTTGTTGGTTTATTTTTTGCTTGTGAGCAACATTAAGCAAAAACTTCAAAACCAATTTCAACGAAACTTGGGGGACGTGTTGGGGTATGACCCAAGGACAAACCATTAGATTTTAAAGAAAATACATTGAAGTAAAAGTACGCAGTTGAATTAAGAGCAAAATAAGACTGCTTGGCGTAGTGAAGGCTCTCTAATGAGCGTCCCTCTAGCTCTGGCACCATTCCCGATGAAAAATAAAAACTACAATAAAAATAATCTAAAAATACAAAACTAGTAAAATCGAATAAAACAACAAAAGAAACATCCAAATAAAGAGTAATCCCTCACCAAATCCTAGACAAAAAACAAATCATTAAAATAGTTAAAAAGTGAAAACGTTAACCACACGTGACCGAGACCCCTAAGACGAACAACAGGTAATGAGCAACGAAGGATTCTTCTGTGGTTCCTGTGTGTCCAACCGCGTCAGTGGCTCCTTAGAGGCGGAACTTAGCTATGAAGGGAAACCGCGACAGTTGGACGGACGTCAAAACTGCTATGTACCTCGTCTTTTATTTTCTGTTTGTTTTTTAAATTATAAAGTTCGATAATCTTATCGTGTGTAGAGATTCATTTGTTGTTTCAGTGTGTTTATTAAGTATATATACAGTAAGCGGAATAGACTTAATGTATAACCATTAGAATCAATATAAAAATACACTATATAAACAGTATATATATATATATATATATACATATATATATATATATATATATATATATATATATATATGATACTAATGGTTATACACAAGTCTATTCCGCTTACTGTATATCTATATTTTAAAAATACACCGAAACAACAATATAATATATACTGTATATATATATATATATATATATATATATATATATATATATATATATATATATATATATATATGCAATATGTACTATACATCATATACTATATATATATAACTTATATATACATATATATATGAATATATCTATATTAAATATGAATGAAAAGAGAAGACTGAAGCTGTTGAGATGAGCTGTTTAACTAGCATATAAGAAGTAAGAACTGACAGAGGTATAAATGTGGGGATACGTATAAATAGTAAAACGATTAACGCAGATGAATGGAGGAACCAGAGGATTTAGAGGTGGTTCGGTCACGTGGAGAGAATCGACAACAGAAATTTAGTGGAATTAACTTCATTCAGAACTGTAAGGAGGTAGGAGGAGAAGACTAGGAAGGGTTAGATATATGAGGGGAGAAAGAGTTATAGGAAAAGAAGGACTCTGCTATCTGGAAGTGCAACAATACATACAAGACGAGTAAATAGTTCTGTGTATATAGGTGTTCGAGACACACAGCTGGGACTTTTGTATGAAGTACCAATTATTAGGGAAGTTTTACTACACAAAAGTTTCCTATATAATCCAGGAGATGAAGAATATGTCAGTGTCTAGTCTTAGTAACATGCATAACTAAAAGAAGAGAAATTTCACTTGACATTGCAGGCATAATTATGTTAAAGCCAATAACACAATCCTGAGGCAAAAGAAGCAGTAAAAACATAACAGGAAAATAACGCAACAAGCAATTTTGAGGTAATTCCCATTATGCAATAGTTATTTTGAACCAATTTTAAATCAATTATGATATTTACAAGTATCCATTAGCTTAATAATCATTGTCAATATGTATCATACTACTAACGGATCTTTTTAACGTTCTATGATTGTCATCATTATCAAGTTGTTCAGTATGTGAAGGTGTGTTTTTCTTCTTCTTTGTCTATATCTTTTCCCACTTCTATGTGGGGTCGATGTTTCTGACCAACTTCCTCCATCTACCTGTCCCACACTTCATCACCGGTTAATCCCTTTGATCGAAGGTCATCCTTGATACAATCCACCCACCTTCGATTTGGTCTCCCTATCCTTCTCGTTCCCTGTACCTCCATTTCCATCACTCTCCTCCCAATATACTGTTCATCTTTTCTCATGACATGACCATACCACCTCAGTCTACTTTCTTGGATCTTATCTGATAGTTTTCTAACTCCTGTGGTACCCCTAATTACCTCATTCCGTAAGGGAAAAAGAGGTACCACTCCCACGAGTGCCATAATTCAGCGCCTTCTTAGTTATCTATGAAAAGGACTAAGAGATGGATGCTTTGACACAGCGGGTAGTTCTAGAGGCTCCCCCAAACCACCTATCTCTAGCTCACAAGAACAGTAAAGTTCTGGACACTATTGAAATCTATAGGGCTTGTTTGGGGCTCGAACTCACAACCAACGGAACTTCAGTCGGGGACGTTACCAATAGGCTCCAACAATCCAAAAAGAAAGGATAATCAATGAGATCATAACAATGATCATTCTTCTTTTGTTATAATAAGCCAAAGAGTCGTTCTATGTTACCAAGAGATTATAGTATTGCATCTCCCACTAGGCAGGCAGTTAATTCTAATAGCCAGGCCTTCTCCATCATGCGGCTCAATACTACAAAGTATTCTAGAAGTTTTATTCCAGCTGTGACCAAGTTGTGGAATGATCTTCCTAATCGGGTAGCTGAATCAGTAGAACTTCAAAAGTTCAAAGTTGGAGCAAATGTTTTTATGTTGATCAGGCTGACATGAGTCTTTTTAATAGTTTAAATATGACATACATACCTATTTTGACGTTGTTACTGTTTTTAGAATGATTTATTGTTAATTTGTTCTCGTCAATTATTTATTTCCTTATTTCCTTTCCTCACTTGGCTATTTTTCCCTATTGGAGCCCTTGAGCTTATAGCATTTTGCTTTTCCAACTAGGGTAGTAGCTTGGCTAGGAATAATAAAAATAATGAAAATCAACGACCTTCGTCCAGATAAAATACACATATACCTACACCTACACATACACATACACACACACCTACGCATACACATACACAAGGCCTTCCTTCCAAGAACTTGGCATCTATTATTATTATTATTATTATTATTATTATTATTATTATTATTGTTATTATTGTAATTTTTATTATTATTAGCTAAGCTACAACCCTCATGGGAAAAAGAAGGATACTACAATCTCCAGGGATCCAACAGAGTAAGAAACCTAACGAGGAAAGATAATGAGGAAATAAATGAACTATATATGAGTTTTAATGAATAAAAAATATTAAATATTCTAAGAACAGTAGCAGCGTTAAAAATAGAAATATCATACACAATCAATGTAGAGAGACGTATGTCAACCTGTTCAACATGAAAATATTTGCTGTAAATTTGAACATCTGAAGTTCTACCGATTCAAAAGCGAGAATATGAAGATCATTCCACAATCTGGTCACAGCTTCAACTATACTTCTAGAATACTGGTGTAGTATTAAGCCTCATGATGAAGGCAAGTCTTAGAATTAACTGCACACCTAGAACTATACGCACAGTGTGGTACAGGATGGGAAGATCTAAATTAAGGAAAATCTTATGCAATGTGACGGGCCAAGAGAAGGTTGTGACTCAAAGACAGTATGAAAGCAACTGAGTGAGTTTATTGTAGAACACTCTCCTTTATATACAAAATCTCAAAGCAACAAAAATTTTCATGATAAAAAATCGACAATTTTACAGAGGAGAAAAGCAGACATGTTTATTCTGGTTCTTTTTAGTGCGAGGGGAGAGCAAAGATACAAGCACAAAATGAACTATGTACGATCGTGTGACACACGGTTGGTACAGCAACATGCACAAAGAACTAACTTGCCACAGGTCATCCCCAATAAAAAATATCTACCACCACTCCTTATAATGTCTCCCTAAATCTGCATATCCATTAAACCCCATCTTAGCCAGTTTACTTCTTCTTTCCCACTGTTATCCCTACGTGAAGGGGTCGGTTGCTGGATGCAGCCCCTCCAATGCCTTCTATAATAGGCATCCTCTTTGACCAAACCTCTTCTCTCCATATCATCCTTCACCTTATCTAGCCATCTAATTCTCAGCCTCCCTCTCGATCATCTCCCCCTAACAGGTTCCTCCCAAGCCCCCCTCACTCCCCCCTCCCACCATGCATCGTTAACACGTGCCCACACCATTTCAGTCTCGACACACCTTACTACACCTACCATTCTTTTTACTACACCTGCCATTCTTTTTACTACACCTGCCATTCTTTTCACTATACCTGCCATTCTTTTTACTACACCTGCCATTCTTTTTACTACACCTGCCATATACCTGCCATTCATTTTACTACACCTGCCATTCTTTTCACTATACCTTCCATTCTTTTTACTTACCTGCCATTCTTTTTACTACACCTGCCATTCTTTTTACTATACCTGCCATATACCTGCCATTCTTTTTACTGCACCTGCCATTCTTTTTACTACACCTGCCATTCTTTTTACCACACCTGCCATTCTTTTTACTACACCTGCCATTCTTTTTACCACACCTGCCATTCTTTTTACTACACCTGCCATATACCTGCCATTCTTTTTACTACACCTTCCATTCTTTTTACTATACCTGCCATTCTTTTTACTTACCTGCCATTCTTTTTACTACACCTGCCATTCATTTTACTACACCTGCCATTCTTTTTACTATACCTGCCATTCTTTTTACTACACTTGCCATTCTTTTTACTATACCTGCCATTCTTTTTACTTACCTGCCATTCTTTTTACCACACCTGCCATTATTTTTACTACACCTGCCATACTTTTTACTATACCTGCCATTCTTTTTACTACACCTGCCATTCTTTTTACTACACCTGCCATATACCTGCCATTCTTTTTACTACACCTGCCATTCTTTTCACTATACCTGCCATTCATTTGACTTACCTACCATTCTTTTTACTACACCTGCCATATACCTGCCATTCTTTTTACTACATCGGTCATTCTTTTTACAACACCTGCCATTCTTTTTACTACACCTGCCATTCTTCTTATTTCTTCATTTTCCAATCTTTCAAGCAGTGATATTCCCATAATCCACCTCAGCATTCTGCCATATGCCATACCCCATAAACTTTGTAAAAAATACTACTGTATCACAGTTCCGTTTTCATTATTTTTCTATTGACAGTTACTGTCCTATTCATAAACGTTCAATGAACTCCAAATATTCTGCAAAATGTAGTTTTATAGATAAGACCCATGTTTTTTTTATTACAACCTGGTAATAAATTCTTCTTCATACAGCTTGAAAAACAGCGAAAAATTTTATCCTCACCACGCTAATATAAATTCCATTTCAGGTACATATTTATACTTAATATGTAAAATGCTATATATATATATATATATATATATATATGTATGTATTTATATATACACATATATATACATATATATAGGCTAAACATGTACAGTATATACATACATATATATATATATAAAAACTCTAATAATATTTGAGCTTGGCAATAACTATCTTTCCTTGCCTTGTGTATAATTAACGTTTTAATACAACATTGCGATACTTAATTTGGTGGTAATTATTCACTGCAGTAAGGAAAAAATCTAAATAAAAAACTGAAGGTTTAAGTTAGTTCAAAATGAAAAAGAAATATACTTTCACGAATAAAACATATTTACTTAGAATATTTATTCAGAGTTGTAGACAAAATTTCACACCAATGAAAATCATGATTAGCTGCACACACAATATAAGATATTTTGATGGTATTGACGTCATCTAATGCATATTAGAATGAAAAGATACTTGGTCAAGTTAATTTTGGTCCTATTTTCAAGCAGAATTGTAGCAAAATGGTGATGTGATATTAGCCAAGGTCAAAATTTGCTATATTTAACTGTAAAAAAAATAACTACTAAAAATAAGCAAGATACTTTTTGTTCTATAAACGACCTTTAAAAAAAAAGTTTATTTATATTTCCGACAGATTTTGCGAGGTAAAACTTTTAAACATCTGATTATATGGATACAATATATGCATACATTAATTTGTTTATCAGAGCAGCAATTGCTTTTCACAGCTTGATGCCAAATCAAAGAAATTCATTTACATTCAGCTAATTTTCCTCTATACTTATTAACATTAAGCAAGCACTGACCGTAAACAAGTGATAAAGATAATGCACTCGACATATAAGTAAGAACGACTTCTATCGACGAGGTGTATATATATATATGTATATATATATATATATATATACATACATACATAAAGTACATACATATATATATATATATATGCATATATACAGTGCATATATATATATATATACTGTATATATATACATACATACAGTAAATACACACACACACATATATATATATATATATACATATATATATACATACAGTACATATATATATATATATATACATATACATATATACAGTGCATATATATATATATATATATACATACAGTACATATATATATATATATATATACACATACTTACATATATACAGTACATATATGATACATATATATATATATATATATATTTATTTATTTATATACATACATATTGCCATGTTAATTCAAGGGCATAATAAATACACAATATCTCAGTGGGGTACAAATATCAAAGGCAGCATATCTCCAGAAATACTGCGTTCCGTTAAAAGCCTTTATATTAAAGTGTAATTCCATCATTAAACCAATGTAGTCCTGATGGAAATTCACGTAAAAATTGATTGTATATATGTAGAATATTATATATATATATATATATATACATATATATATATATATATATATATAAATGTATATATATATATATATATATATACATATATATATATATATATATACAGTATATATATATATAAATATATATCTATATATCTATATATATATATATATATATATATAAATTTATGTATGTATGTATGTATGTATGTATATATTAAACAAACAATAAGTAAAATCAATGCAACAACATTGAAGCGGATCCCACCAAAGCAATTATACCAAATTAGTCATGCAAACATCCGAATAAAGTACAACTGTTGCGGTATACTCATAGGTTACGGTGACCTACGTCCTCATGGTGAGGAAAACGATAGTTATTAAAATACGTTAGAACATCAGAAGGAATTTCTGAGTTACTCATTAAGGGTAGTGCTGCTTGAGGGAACAGAGGGCGATTACTATTATTAATATTATTATCATTACTTGCTAAGCTACAACCCTATTTGGAAAAGCAAGATGCTATATAATTATATTTCAGATGTCGTGTCTAATCTATTAAGAGAAAATGCATCGGCAGGAGAAAAGTCCTTTCAAGATAACTAGATGATAAGAAATTAGCAGAAACACGATCCTATAGATGGAAGCGACTGGATGCAGCCCAAAATCTATGACATGCTCCTCTCATAAGCATCGTGTTTGGCCGCTACCTTCTCACAGCTGATTTATGTAAACATAATGTTAACTAAGGGGGGGGGGACTCAGTAAAGCACAGATCTCCACCGCAGTAGCTTATTTCCTGACATTTTGCTTGACGTTGACCTTTGACCTTAACAGGTATTGATTGGCGTGGATTTCCATTCACTCACATATGAACCAAGTTTGAAGTCTCTGACAACGATGTCCAAACTTATGATGACTGATTACGTGATGTGGACGTTTTGTTCGTCCGTGACCTTGACCTATGACCTTCAAAAATTTAATCATTTCCAGCTCTTTACATAAGTTTAAAATCCCCGAAAGTTTCTTTACTTTACGATAAAAATTGAGGCCGAATGGTTGATGACCAGAATTTGACCATTTGCTTGACCTTGACCGTGGACCCGACCCTGACCTTCAACCTTAACATGCATGAATTGGCGCTGATTTTCATACACTCAAATATGAACCAAGTTTGAAGTCTCTGTGACAACAATATCCAAACTTATGCTGATTACGTGAATAGGACATTTTGGTTGACTGTGACCTTGACCTTCCAAAATTTAACCATTTCCAGCTTTTTACATTAAGAGTTAATCCCTGCAAGATTCATTACTCTGTGATTAAAATTGTCGCCAGGAAGGTGTTCACTATCAAACACACAAACACTCAACCTGGGGGTAAAACATAACCTCCTTCCAACTTCGTTGGCGGAGGTAATAACAAAACAGATTACAATATAGCTTATTTATGATACTTCAAAGGTGACCAACGTGGCTGGCGTGGGCAGTACATCCATTTAAAGCTTACTTAAGGAGTAATGAGATGATATTTATTTGTAAGCAAAGCAAGATAGCAGAGCAAAGACTATATATATATATATATATATATATTTACATATATACATATATATATAGATACATAGATATATAGCTATATAGATGTATAGCTATATAGATATATAGCTATATATATAGCTCTCTCTCTCTCTCTCTCTCTCTCTCTCTCTCTCTCTCTCTCTATATATATATATATATATAGCTATATATCTATATCTATACTATATGTATGTATCTATCTATCTATCTATCTATATATATATATATATATATACAGTCTTTGCTCTGCTGTCTTGCTTCCCTTGCAAATAAATATCATCTCATTACTCCTTAAGTAAGCTTTAAATGGATGTACTGCCCACGCCATTTACTGTGTGTATATATATATATACATATATATATATATATATATATATATATTGTATTGTATATATATATATATATATATATAGAATCTCGCTCAGATCTCCCCGTCCCTGAGGTAGGGAGAGAAGGAGTAGTCATACTGTGGTGAGAGGGGTATGTGTGTGCGTGCATATCTAAATACTTAACCGTCATTTCTGACGGGTCAAGTACACTAGTGCTAGTGTAGTAGCAATGAGGAAAAAAGACGAGGAAAGTTGGAAAAACATCCGCACACCGAATGAGCCAGGTCACTCAACAGCACCCACTAAAGAAAACACCTGTAGGAGACTTACCTGGCGCCCCTCCTCCTCTTCCTCCTTCAAGGTCAAGATGCGGGATCGTGGCCGAAGATCTTCAATGTCACCCCATAAAAACTCTCTTACCGCAAAGCCCAAATGGCATTCTAGGCTCAGCCTCCGTTGGATCAAGATGCTCACGCAGGTAAGGTTAAAAATATCTTTTATGGGATTTTGAAAGGCAGTACGTTGACGTTCGAAAGCTCATTTGCATACGAGGGAAACTTTATGCACGGTTCGGTTATTGGTCAGTTTTTCTTCAGCGTAAAATAACTGTTCATATTTCAATGTTCTTTTCTCTTTTGTCAAATAATTGGAAGGAAATCATCATTATTTTTATCAACACCGATTCACTTTGCATAAAATATATGTGGCATGATGTAGAGCGAAAATATTGTAATTGTTCTTGTGTGAAGTTGTCTAGGAGATTTCTTTCCCAAAGAGAGAAATAGAATCGATGTTGAAAAAAAGGAATGATATTCGAATGTGGTCATCCCCAGGGATGGTCTGATTATATCTAGGGCTGAGTACAAGAAGGGCCAATGTCAAAAAATGGCCGATTGAAGATAAGACCATCATTAAACTAAAAATTTATCTCTGTATCAGTACTATAAGGGCTAATGTCGTCCGTGGGTTCACGGAGCTACACTATGCACTCTATTCTAGCCAAAGTCAAGTAACAAATGAAAATATTCATGCTAGAAAGGCCAATGTCGCGACTGGCCCTTGTTACATTCATTTATTACAACCATAGAGGGCCACGTGGGAGGCCAATGTCAACTTCAGCCTCTCTTGCACCCAACGATTTTAATAATTTATATGCGTACATAACTTCATAAATCGTTTCTGTTACTAATGTTGTTGCAAGCAATTACTATTTATTTAATATCAAAATCAGTAGTAATGTGTGTGATATCAGTGAATGTATGTTAAAGTACATCAGACATTCTCTAGATGCAACATGAATAAACCTGCTAGCCACAGTCGCAAAAAGAAGAAAGCGAGAGGAGAAGAACATGTTTCCACAACAGGAAAATTGAATAAAGCTTAACCTATGAGAAGTCCATGCCGAGAAAGCTGTCGGAGAAGGTGCTATGAGAAGTTTAAAGAAGAGGATCAGAGGATGCTATACCAGGATTATAGAAATGCGACACCAGAAGAACAAAATCAAATCCTTTGTGGTTTGATTATTGAAGAAAACAAGAAAAGTCAGCGGTTGCGAGGCAGCGAAGGTGAAAGCCGAAGAAGATTTTCAAGGCACCACTCTCTTAAAGAAGCAATACCTGAAAAGGAATTATGCCAAAAGATGTTTTTATCTACTATTGGTATTACGCTCAAAAGAGCTAGGATTGTTTCAGAGAAGATGCCACAGTCTGAAAGTGTCACTGTAACACCAGATGGAAGAGGAAAACATGGTAAACAGAAGAAAATATCCCCCAAATCTGTAGAGATGATTAAGAAGCATATCAACCAGTTTCCGGCCTGGAAAAGTCATTATGCTAGAGCAGACTCAGAAAGAAAATATTTGAATCCAGATCTCACTATAGCTCAGATGTATCGATTGTACCAAAAATACTGCCTTGAAAACAATTTACCAACAGATAAAGAATCAATGTACAGAAAATTCTTCAATGAAGAGTTCAATCTGTCCTTCCATCACCCATCCCAGGACACTTGTGAAAAATGTGATACTTTTGAGGCATCCCTAATGACTGCTAATGAGGATGGAAAAAACTGCATTGTATGAGGATGGAAAAAACTGCATTGTAGAAGAGAAATCAAAACACCATGAACTAGCAGAGATGGCTTACAATGAAAAAAGAGCTGATAAAGAGTTTGCTTTTAAAAACAAAGGAATTGTTACTGCATCCTTTGGCCTCCATAAAATACTGCCTTGCCCAATGTTGCAGACAGGAATAGTTTACTACAAGAGACAACTTGTTGCTTTTTATAACAACCATTTTTGAAACAAGTGGAAAATAAAGCACACTGCATGATGTGGGATGAAACAATTGCAAAAAGAAGTGGCCAAGAAATAGGTTCATGTATAATGAAATGGTTGAATGGCCTCTCAGATGACATTAAGGACATTCGACTATATAGTGACTCTTGTGGTGGTCAAAATTTGAACCATTTATTTGCAGCCATGCTTATGAATGTTTCCAGGAATAAGGGAATAAGAATAATGCATTCTTTCTTAGAATCTTGCCATACACACATGGAAACAGACATAGTACATGCTTTGATAGAAAAATATAGAAAATCAGTTACAAACATTGAGGTGCCACGGGACTGGAGCGTAACAATCAGAGTAATCCTTACAAAAAATAAGTTACAAGTGACTGAAATGCAAACAGAAGATTTCAATAATTTTAAAAGCTTGCCTGCTGTCCCCCTGGTGAGTCGCCATAAAGATAATAATGGACAACAAGTAAATTGGATGAAAATTAAGAAGAGGGAATACAATCAAAATTAAATTGGCCAGATTATGTGCTGGACATCCTTTTTCCCAAATGCAGCGGATTTAAGAAGAAAGGAAAAAGGAAGACCACCCATTTAGAATCTCCCACAGCTTGAAGAGGGACCAAGGCAAATTCCACCCAAAAAGTTGAAGAACTTGATGGATCTCCTTCCGCTTATTTCTACAGGAAGCAGACATTTTTACAGAAGCCTGCAGGCAGCAGAAGATGCTTCAGATGATATATATATAGATGATGAACTCAATGTGTGAGTGTTATGGCTGATGACACAATTACTATGGATCATTACTTTTCTATTGGAACTCAACATGTCAAAAATTAATCAGATTTTTTTTTTTTTCATTCATTTTTATTAATATACTCGTGTTTGTAAATTAATCACTCTTGTTTTTCCCTTTTCTTTAGCCTTTGATTCAGGATGTTACTCAACATGCCAAAATGTATCAATTTTTGTTTAGTGAATTTGATTAATCTACTCGTGTTTGTAAATTAATCAATGTAATTTTTTTTTTTTTTACTTTCCTTCAGTCATTGATTTAGGATGTCTTTTTTTTTCATTCTAATAAAAATTTTACAGATATTGTAATATATAATAGCTACTAGAAAGATATAGATTAACTTCAAAAGGTTTAAAATACTTTTCTCTAATAATGCAAAATTCTGTTTACACAATTTGCAGGAAATAAAATTTTCAAAGTTTAGTTTAATATATTTTTTTCTTAAAAATGAAAAGCAATAATCCAATGCCTTGGTCAGTAAATAATATTTTAAAAGATGACCTGTCTCAAAATAGAAAGAGCTATCGTTAGTTGTACTTGCCTGATTTTTAAGAAAGGAAGCAATCTTTCAAATGCGTTTTTCTCAAAACATGATTTTATGACATTGGCCCTTCTTGTACTCAGCCCTAGATATAGTTTCCACATTATGCAGACGTGGAAACAAAATACAAATTAGAGTCCAGAACCGATAAAGGAAATCAATTATGGTAGAACTGTCGCCGTCTCATCTGATATGTTTTGCCTTTTAAAGGAAGTAAACATCCTGAAGCACAGAAGAGAATTCCTGCCTTGCCACTTTTCACCAAATTCCTTTCCTTTCCCACCATTTATCCCTACATTAAGGGGTCGGTTGCTTGATGTACCCTTCCAATGGCTCGTATAAAAAGCATCCTCTTCCACCAAACCTCTTCTCTCCATATAATCCTTCACCTTGATCTAGTCATCTAATTCTCTGCCAACCTCTTGATCTTCTCCATCTTAAAGTTTTGCCAAATGCATTAATTAAATCTCAATGAAAGTGTGAAAACAGTATATGCCAGATCTGCAATATTTTCAAAATTGAAGTGAGATTTAATGAATGAAAAGGGTGAAAAGTGGCAAAACTCATAATGTACTAAATGTGTAATAAAATTCTGGAGATTGTAGACCAATTCAAGTAAAGGCGATGATAATTCGTACTATGTAGACGACTTGGTCGTGAAAATTACAATACGCACCTAATTTAAGCAACTGCTAAAATTAATGTAAATTTCAAATACCGAGAACGTTAGGAGGAGAACATGGAAACCCATGACATAAACAACCAAATATCTAGGTTGAGTACCAACATTACAATGGATATTATTATTATTATTATTATTATTATTATTATTATTATTATTATTATTATTATTATTATTATTATTATTACTATCATAAGCCAAGCTATCACCCTTGTTGGAAAAGCAAGATGCTTTCAGCCCAAGGGCTCCAACAGGGAAAAATAGCCAAGTGAGGAAAGGAAATAAGGAAATAAATAAGCTACATGAGAAGTAATGAATAATCAATATAAAATATTTTAAGAACAGTAACAACATTAAATTACACCTTTTATATATAAACTATAAAAACTTCAAAAGAAACAAGAGGAAGAGAAATAAGATATAATACTGATTGACTGATTGATTTGAAGTTTTCTGGCATCCTGACATCTAAGATCAGTGGGGCCGAATATTTTATAGTGGCTTTAAATGAGAAGTTATTAAGAATTCGTTTCCTCTAAAAAGAGGAAACTGCAATGTTTCTTTAGTGTACTTTAACAGTATTGCATTTACAGAGGACCGACGAGTTCTATACAGAAAACTGCATAATACAAAATCAGTTATACGGACATTAGAATTCGCTAGTGCTTAAAGAGCAAATTCACGATAGCTTTACAAAATATATATTCTCAGGATGGCTGATGATATGAGAACATTAGTAAAAAATCTCGGAACTATAAGGAATCTCCAGGAATGATCTCATTTAATATTCAATAAAAGATATAAAACCGACATTTTCCGACTTTTTCAAAATTAAAAACTTTATTTTTACATTTAATGAACCTGATATATTCATCAATAATATGCTTATTCGATTAAAATGACATGTATTACAAACCCTGAAATGATATTGGAAACAAGTTCAGTAATAAGATTAGTGGAACATGTAGTAGACAAACACAAAACACCAATTTGTCTACATCTTGAGAAAACAGGAATAAGATGATAATATAGATTATTCCAACTTTGAAATCTTGGATCAATTCAAAGACGCCGTTGACCCTTATGATATATTGGTTAAAAAGACGCCCAAGTTTAAAAACCTCACTTGTGTGTAAAAAGAGTGAAATGATGACTTTAGAAAGAATGAGAAATGACGTTGCTTTGCTACTTCTATGACCACGAATTCGAACCTAGGATCTCTTGATAGTGAGGCCAATGTTCTACAAGTCATGAGGACTTGAAGATGTGAATAGATACATACAGTAAGTGCACGTGTGTCTCCTTGAGTGTGGGTATAACAGATAGGCACATGCCTCAAACTTCTCTATAAATCTGTAGGGGGCACGGTTTCCAGCCACATACCCTTTTTCTTAACGATAGTCGGGTCCCAGTAAACATCAAAGGATTTGCTTGAATTACCAAAATCCTGAGCTATTCTGAAGCCACGGTAAATTTTCATACGTGTATATAAATATATGTATATATATATATATATATATATATATATATATATATATATATATATATGTATATATATATATATATATATATATATATATATATATATATATATATATATATATATATATATATACATACACACAGATACGGCCGGTCAACTGCTATTGTCTTTGAGTGGTTCCACCTGGGCCTCTGATCCCGAGGTCGATAAGAGAATCCAGACATTAATATATCAAAATATATGGCTTATTTGTAAATGAAAAAAATGTCTAAATGTGCAAAATTTATCATGCATATAGTGTATACCCAATACCTCTCTTCATTTAGATGTGGCACATTATTACCTTAACTCCTGCGCAATGAGCGTTCTAGGTCTTGCGCCGACGGCGTTTGACATTTCCTGGTGGTTGCACAGACGAGAAATTACCAGACCAAACGCTGTTCAATTTCAATAATACAGCGACAACAATATAGCGAATGTTATACAGCTTGAGAAAATGACCTAACAATTGATTTAATAGTAGATGGAGGAGAGTTCATAATAGTAAAGCATGATGAACTTTGCAAGAAAGCTGTATACTTACAGCTTCAACAAGCTTTATCATTATATTAATTCACAAAAAAGGGGCATAAAAGACGTGAAAAATTATCGCCCAATAAGTTTAGTCATCAATCATCATCTCCTACGGCTATTGACGCAAAGGGCCTCGGTTAGATTTAGCTCGTCGTCTCTAGCTTGAACTTTCAATTCAATACTTTTCCATTCATCAACTCCTACTTCGCGCTTCATAATCCTCAGAAATGTTGGCCTGGGTCTTCCAACTCTTCTAGTGTCTTGTGGAGCCCAGCTGAACGTTTGGTTAACTAATTTCTCTTGGAAAGTGCGAAGAGCTTGCCTAAACCATTTTTCTTATAGTTTCATTTCTAAAACTGACCTGCCATTCAACTCCCAATAAATTTACACTCTGCAATATATAAAATATTTATAAAGATCATATTAGATCAAACAGAAAATCAACTTGACTTTAACCAATCAAGAGCATGCAGGATTTAGAAGCGGGTATTCCACATCTGACCATATCCATGTAATTAACTAGTTAATGGGAAAATCAATAGAATATAACAAACCACTATGTATGGCATATATAAACTGAGAAAGCTTTTGTTTCTGTAAAAACTTCAACAGTAATGAAAGCCCATCAAACACAATGGATAGATGAATCTTATTTTAGAACACGAAGATACTATACAGTAATCTTAAAACTACATAAAAATAGTGAGAAAGTCCCAATTAGTTATTCACATTGTGCCTAGAACTTTATAGAATTTAGATTAGAAAAATGTAAGAATAATATAAGGGAATACCTCAACAACTTAAGAATATTTGCAAATGACATAGTTGT
>NC_090754.1:72166356-72188856 GCF_036898095.1 Palaemon carinicauda
CAAATAGCGATAAACAAACATGATCAGATTTAAGTTCAATATTGAAAATTGGATGCAACATCATTGTAATTAATGATTCCTTATTACCTAACTGTCTCATCAAGACTACTATCTTCACCTTCTTTCTCTGTCCATTCTCGTCAAAGAAGCAAATGACAAGATTAAATAAATGAAACGTTCCCCGTTAATGAATGACATTGGTGAGCCTTAATCAGCTGCTATTAAGAGTTAAATGTTTTTTCAGTGGTTGACCACTGCGGGAAGAAGCAAGGTTTCGAGTATATAGTGTATATTAAATTTAATTGCTAAGTGTTTAATTACTAGAACAATAAGCGTTTACTATGAGCACAACATTCTCCACATGATTAGCGGGAGTCTTCCATGTCATATATATATATATATATATATATATATATATATATATATATATATATATATATATATATATACATATATATATATATATATATATATATATATATATATATACATATATATATACATATACATATATATACATATATATATATATATATATATATATATATATATATATATATATATATAGCCTATATATATATATTCTCCTCCTACGCCTATTGGCGCAAAGGGCTACGGTTAGATTTCGCCAGTCGTTTCTATCTTCTCCATTCATCATCTCCCACTTCACGCATTATAGTCCTCAGCCATATAGGCCTGGGTTTTCCAAGTCTTCTAGTGCCTTGTGGAGTCCGATTAAAAGTTTGGTGAACTATCCTACCTTGGGAAGTACGAAGAGCAAGCCTAAACCATCTCTATCTACCCCTCTCCATGATCTCATCCACATATGACACTCAAATAATCTTTCATATAGTTTCATTTCTAGTCCTGTCATGCCATTTAACTCCCAATATTCTTCTGATAGTTTTGTTCTCAAATCTACAAAATATGTTCAGTATTGTTTGATTGTCATACCACGACTTATGTCCATACAGTAACACCGATCTCGCTAAACTGATATATAGCCTGATTTTTATATGTAATTTCAAGCGATTAGATTACCAAATTTTACTTAACCTAGCCATTGTCTGATTTGCCTTTTTTTTCAACTTTTCATTAACTCATATTCTAAAGATCCTGCACTGGAGATCATAATTCCTAAATATCTACATGATTCCACCTCATTAATCTTTTCTCTTTCTAATGATATTTCATCTTCCATTGCATATTCCGTTCTCATCAACTCTGTCTTTCTTCTATTCATCTTGAATTCAACATCATGTGATATTTCATGCATTCTGGTAAGCAAGCTTTGCAAGTCCTGTGATGTTCTGATAATGATGACAGAGTCATCAGCATACTCTAGGTCAGCTAATGTCCTGTTACTAATCTAGTCCAATCCTTCTCACCATCCCCAACTGTTCTATACACAATGAAATTCATGAGAAGGATAAACAACATAGGTGACGACACATTCCCTTGGAGTACTCCACTGTTCACTGGAAAATCATTAAATATGACTCCACTAACATTAACTCTGCACTTACTATGATCATGAACAGATTTAATCCAATTTAAATATTTAAGAGGAACTTTATAATAGCGCAAGACTCCATGCATGTCCACCTCTCAGCTTTTCATCAATCTTTCTCTCTAGTCTCTTTAGAAGGAGCATACTATATACCTTCATGATAACTAACATAAGTGTGATACCTCTGTAATTATTGCAATCAGTCACATCTCCTTTTTCTGCCATTTTCACCAACATTCCTAGCTCCCATTCACCAGTTTTTACCTCTTCATTCAATGTCAGGATGCCAGACAACTACAAATCATTCATTCATTACCTCTTCACGCCACATTCTACAAAAAAATCTTGTAAGTATTCTGGTAGTCGCTTCATTTTTGGCCAATATAATCTCAGCAGTTATTCCATCGTATCCAGGGGCTTTCCATCCCTAGTTTTTTTTAATGATAGTTTCGACTTCAAACACACTGAATTCATTCATGGGCACATAAAGATCTTCCTAAGCTTCAGGTATATGCCTTCATATTTCCTATTCATGACCTCACTAAAGTGTTCCATCCAACGTTGCCTCTCTTCATCTTCTATTGTTTCAACAGATCCATCTCTCCTTTTAAAGGGAATATGCTTCTTTGCCCCAGTAAAGTTTCTATTATTAATTTTGTGAGCAATTATTACACCATAGCCACTACCTGAATTTATAGATTTGTCAGCCTCAACTGCCTTCCTGTCTAAATGTTTTTTCCAGTCATTCCTGGAATTTCTTTTGACTTCACTATTAATACTGGAATACTTAGCATGCTCTACCTTGTAATTTTCATTACTTCCTCGATAACTTTCAACAATCAATTCCTATCTTAGTCTCCTTTTTTATAGTACCCTACGTATCATTTGATATCCATAGTTTTCTCCTTTTAACAGCATGTCCAAAAAGCACTACCAAATGACTTATCTATGTTCTTAATATCACACCATTCTTCACTAATTGTCTTCTTTTCGTCTCTTGAAGTCTCTAAGACTGCAAATAGATGCCTACATTTAATTGCAAAAGTTTCTCTGTGATCATCTTCTAGGAGCTTAGTTGTATCAAACCTAGGTATTCTATCTACATTTCTGTTGGGTGCTTTTAGTTTTAGTTTCAGTGTGGCAATGAGGAGTGGTGATCGCTACCAATACCTGCACCTCTATAGATTCTTACATTTCTCAGAGTTCTCTTTCTCTATGTGATCTATTTGTAATTACCACGTGGTGAAGTTCAAGTATATTTGTGGATGCCCTTGTGCTGGAAATGAGTATCTCCAATAACAATATTTTTTGTTGAACAAAAACTTATAAAGCGTGCCCCATTTTCATTTGCCAAGACCCTCAACACCCATCACATTCTCTATACCTTGATTATTTCTTCCAACTTTATCACTGAAGTTTCCAATCACAATTTTCATATCTCTCCCCGGGATCTCATCTATTACACTCTGCAGGTCTTCGTAGTATTCATTTCCCTTTCTACAGGGGAATCATTTGTTCATGCATAGCAAACTATAGTATTCATATTGCACTGCTTGATTTAAATTTAGCAAGTAACAATCTACTATTTACACCCCCATTCCGGCAATGCCTTTTCTTCTCTTGATGTCATCATCAATCCTACCCCTTCTCTTCCAACTCCATCTGTCTTTCTTGAATAAATAATATATATATATATATATATATATATATATATATATATATATATATATATATATATATATATATATATATATATATATATATATATATATATTTCCTTGATCTAAGGTTTCCTTACCAATCCTCTTACAACGTGTTTCCCTTAGGACCAAGATATCCAGACTATATTTCATAAATTCATTCTCCACTTCATAGTTCTAACATTCCGATTACCAGTTTTTCTTTAATATTTATAAACCGGGAGATTCTTACCACACCGCTACGCCCAGACTGGGGGCCATTCGGTCATCTCTTTCCAAAGAGGATTCATTGGCTAGATTCATCAAAGGATAGCCAGATCCTTGTGATGCGCAGTGCCTATCTAACTAAGGCAAATAACCCCTGCTGGTCCTTGCCCATTCCAGCTAGATCCTCCACCAGGTGTCAGGAGTATAAGCAGAAGAGACATCATCACCTTAAACCCAATTCGTCATCCTGCTGGCAGTAATTTCATGAAGATTTAGGGGGCTTTTCCTCCACACCCAAAGTTCTCGTTACTCCTCCAGGTTGCTCATCTGCTTATATAACCATTGGTAAATATGGATTACTAACAAATAATCCCCAGCACAGAAAAAAAAAATCTATATATATATATATATATACTGTACATACATACATATATATACAAAGGGCCTCAGAGGATTCATTGGCTAGATTAATCCGAGATAGCCAGTTACTTGTGATACGCAGTGTCTATCTAACTAAGGCAAGTAACCCGTGCCAGTCAATACTAATTCCAGTATGATTCCCTGCCCCCATCAGAAGAAGCCGAAAAGACATCTTGTCTATCGCCTTAAAACCAATTCATCACCCTGCTGCCAGTGACTTCATTGAGATTGAGGGGGGCATTTCCTCCACACCCAAAGTTCTTGTTACTCCACCAGTTGGCTCATCCTATTATATAACAATGCTTCACTTTTTTTCAGGTGGCGGCCACAGTATATATCCTAGTCGTTGGGGCCATAGCGATACAACATCCTGAGTCTTATCGCAAGGTGAGTAAAGGTCAAGTTACCATTAAATTTAAAGCAATTTAAGATAAGGAATAAAAACTAATATTTATCTGCATCCATTAATTACTATATGAATACAGAGTTTCAAGATACAATAACCAAATTAATGCAAATATTATGCAAATGAGAGAACTTATGGATAACAACAAGCAATTCTCTTATAGCAATTGAAACAGTTTTGCTATTTAAAACACTAAGGAAAACACTATCAAGATATAGTATCTATCATTTGTACCACTAAAACTACCTATCATTAAAACTACTGTGATAGCAGAGGGTTACTAAAGTACCATTCCATCCATACCCTTGCTGTTGCAAAGGAGACGGTGTTCATAAAGCGTACGAGTTTGTTATAGTTAATATAAACCTGACCGTATCTAATTCCAAACAGATGCCTAAAATAGAATGACCGCTAAATATATACAGTATACCCTATTTGGCACCAATGAAAGTTCTCATACCATCATGGACTCACAACAAGACCAATTTCTGTAGGTCTTGACCCGTACTCTCACGATAAAATCTTACCGATTCGGGTAACAATACCATACATTTGGAGGTAGTTTTAGTTGGTGGACGCAGTTTCTGTACCTAACCAAACATACCTTATTGTTAAGGGTCCTTGCCTAATTTCCAGGAGCCACCAACCAATCTCACCCAGATCTCCAAAAGTCTCTAAAAAATACTGGGGTGCATCCTAACATATTCTAATAAACTTAACCAATCTACCTTCGTAGAGTCCACAGGTTTTTTACCTAAAATACTGGGAGAGTCCTGAAACATTTGGGTACCTGAGCATACGATTTGATGACGTATTAATTGGTTGAAACCGTAGACAGTTATCTTGTACCAAGCAAAGGCTGCAGATCTGATTGGGACTAAGCCACTAGAAGGACACACTACTACTATGGATCCATATATACTCGCAAGCACTTCTGATGAAATATATATATAAATATATATATATATATATATATATATATATATATATATATATACATATATACAATATATAAATATATATATACAAATATATATAAATATATATATATATATATATATATATATATATATATATATATATATATATATATATATATATATATGAATATATATATATATATATATATATATATATATATTTATATATATATATATTTATAAATATATATATACAAATATAAATAAATATATATATATATATATATATATATATATATATATATATGTATATATATATTTTATATATATATAATATATATATATATATATATATATATATATATATATATATATATGCATATATATATATATATATATATATATATATATATATATATATATATATATATATATATTTCATTGGAAGTGCTTGGAAGTGGCTTAGTCCCTATCATATGTGCACCCTTTGTTTGGTACATAACTGTCTACTAATTAATATGTCATCAAATCACATGCTCAAGTACCCAAATGTTTCAGGACTCTCAGTATTTTTGGTAAAAAATCTGTGGAGGCAGATTTTTTAAGGTATTTTCTTTAAAAAAAATATAGCTTTACCAAATTAAAGTTACAAACCATGGAAAATAGTTTTAATTCCAAAATCACAAATTCAAAGTTATGCATATTACTCAATATAAGGAGGAATCCCACACATATACAGCCATACTTCATACTAGATAAATACGATTTAATACCAATATGAACACTAAAATATCAACCTCATTTTGTCCTTAACCACTGCTACTTGAGCTATTCTTTACACAGGCATCCTCTGCCAAGTACGACTTCTCCTACGCAGTGAAGGACGACAAGAGCAAAAATGACTTTGGTCACCAGGAATCCCGCGATGGCTCTAAGACGACAGGGCAGTATCGGGTGTTGCTGCCCGATGGCCGTACACAGGTCGTGACCTACACAGCCGACGAAACAGGTTACCATCCTGTCATAACATATGAGGGAGGGACTAATTACCCAACACCGAAACCTCCTTCCTCCTCCTACAAACCAACTCCATACCCACATCATCCAGCACCGCCTCCTTACAAGGATCACCCGACGCCCTTCAAGCCTTCGTTCCAGAAACCCGAGGAAACGACTGTACCCTACAAGCCAACGCAGTTGCCTGAAGCCTCCATCACACCAACACCAAAATTTTCAAAGGCTCTTAGAAAAGAACCTGATCGCAAACACCATAAGCCCCACTCAACGCCTTACAAGCCATTGTACCTAGCCCATTCCCATCATCATGAGTCCACCTTACCAAGACCCATTCCACCTCCATATCACCCACAACATTATCCAGACCCCCATCATCCACCACATCCACATCATGATGATCCGCAACCCCTCCCACCCCACTATCCACCGTCACACCACCCGAGGCATCCACCTCATCCATTCAACCCACTGAGCAAAGGACCTTATCCTCATCCAGTACCACATTCAAGTCCTCATTATCCAAACCACAACTTATACCCTTATCCAAACCCACATGATCATCACATTCATCCCCATATACATAGGGATCCATATTATCCAACTGCATATGGAGGACATCACCCTCCCCCTCCCCACTACAATGGATATCCCCCTCCTCCTGCATTCAAAGGTCATCCTACTCCTCCCCCACACCCTTACAAAAGACAATCTCCGCACCCTATATTCAAAGGACATCCTTCTCCTCCTCCTCCTCCTCCTTACGTAGCCCACAGTCTTCCTCCTCCATACAAAGCCCCCATCCCTTCACCCACCCACAAAGCACCCATTCATCCACCCATTCACAAGGCACCGGTCAATCCACCCACACACAAGGCACATGTTCGTCAACCCACTAAAAAGCCGTTCACCCATTCCCCGGCACACAAAGCAACCATCCACCCAACCAAACGATCAGGTGTTACAAGGAAAAAACTCCTCAGTCCACTCAAAGAACCTGTCCGCCAACCCACACTCCAAAGACCCACTCATTCACCCACAAGCACGGCATCTGCCCGCTCTCCCACACAAAAGTCTCCTCTCCTCAGACCAAAAGAAGGCCAATCCGACCGACATAAAGCAAACAAAAAGCCACACAGAACCTACAAGGGAGTGTATTATCCACAGCCGACCTACGCACCACTTCCTCATCCAACAAAGCCTCCGATACGAACCCAGACAGCTAGGTAGACGAAGAGACTTGAAGGAAACAATAATCCAAAGTTCAAAGCGTGTATGAGTAACACTGTAGTTTAAGATGTAGTGTGTGAGGTCTACTTACAGAAGAAGTCCCATTAAGAGCTACTGGATGTGTATGCCATAATGCCTATATGAGACAGTAAGCTTTATCTATGAAGGCATTTACTTAATAAATTCTAGAAAAGCCTTTAGGGATTACGGATATTTCTATATAGCTCTATTTATTATATATATCTATATAAGAAAGCTTATGTATGTATCCAAATATTGCCACATAAGAAAAAATAATATAGTTTACTTAAAATGTTAACTCTATTACAAAGGTTCACTCAGAGTGGCTTATTCTAAAGTATCCATATATAAAGTTCAAAGTACTTATCAACGTTCACGTTTTTTTAAAGTTTCAAATAATCACACCAAAATGCATAAGCTTTATTACCTTCAAATAACTAACATAAAGAAAAACTAAATAAAAAAAAGAGATTTTATATACATATGTCTGTAGAGTCTCTCTGTAAATATTCATAATTGCTCATTTATATGAAAGCAAGCTGTTGTATGATTAACCTTGTATATGTATGAAATGTGGGTATGTTGTGGAACGAAATAAAGAAAATTAAAAACTCGCGTTTTTTTTTTAATTCTAATAGAAAATTAGATAAATAAACATATGAAAGCAAAACACAAGACACAAAAATTGGACGATTCCAGCGATTTATGAATTCGCCAAATATCTTCTTTAAAAAAAACAACTGCATTTAGGTGCATATCGACCTTTCACAAAATCTGTATCTGTAATATTATCAGTAATTTAGGAAAAAATCAATTACCTAAGGAGAGGAACATTGTGTGCATATATTATTCAGGTCAACATTGTGTGCAAATAATATCATTCAGGTCAACATTGTGTGCAAATATTAATATTCAGGTCAAATTTGTGTGCAAATAATATTAATCAGGTCAATATTGTGTGCAAATATTATTATTCAGGTCAACATTGTGTCCAAATAATATTAATTAGGTCAACATTGTGTGCAAATAATATTAATCAGGTCAACATTGTGTGTAAATATTCAGATTAACATTTTGTGCAAATATTATTCAGGTCAAAACTGTGTGTAAATATACAGATCAACATTGTGTGCAAATATTATTCAGATCCGAGAATTCTTTTTATCTAGCATTTCCAAAGCCTTTAATAGTTAGTTAAGTAGAAAGTTGATCTCACCATAAATCAATTCAGAGTTAAAAGTTACACAATATGCAAAATAAAAGGGAAACAACTCTAATTTCAGTAATTATAACTACTGTACAGTGTGCGAGTCTGTCGTGGGGAATTCATACCACACCATAAAGGATATAAGGTTTGGCTCTCAATGATTACTTAGAATAAAGTAGAATGGTCTTACCCCAAATTTTGACGGTCATGGTAACATATTGGAAACGTCCCTGCCTGGCGGTACTATTATTATTATTATTATTATTATTATTATTATTATTATTACTAGCCAAGCTACAACCCTTGTTGAAAAGCAAGATGCTATAAGCCCAAGGGCTCCAATAGGGAAAAATAGCCCAGTGAGAAAAGAAAATAGGGAACTGAATAAATGATGAGAACAAGTTAACAATAAATCATTCTAAAACAGTAACAACGTCAAAACAGATATGTCTTATATAAACTATTAACAACGTCAAAAACAGATATGTCATATACAAACTATAAAAAGACTCATGTCAGCCTGGTCAACAGAAAAACATTTGCTCCAACTTTGAACTTTTGAAGTTCTACTGATTCAACTACCCGATTAGGAAGATCATTCCCCAATTTGGTAACAGCTGGAATAAAACTTCTAGAATACTGTGTATTATTGAGCCTCATGATGGAGAAGGCCTGGCTATTAGAATTAACTGCCTGCCTAGTACTACGAACAGGATAGAATTGTCCTGGGAGATCTGAATGTAAAGGATGGTCAGAGTTATGAAAATCTTATGCAACATGCATAATGAACTAATTGAACGATGGTGCCAAAGATTAATATCTAGATTAGGAATGAGAAATTTAATAGACCGTAAGTTTCTGTCCAACAAATTAAGATGAGAATCAGCAGCTGAACACCAGACAGGAGAACAATACTCAAAACAAGGTAGAATGAAAGAATTAAAACACTTCTTCAGAATAGATTGATCACCGAAAATCTTAAAAGACTTTCTCAATAAGCCAATTTTTTGTGCAATTGAAGAAGACACAGACCTAAAGTGTTTCTCAAAAGTAAATTTGCTGTCGAGAATCACACCTAAAATTTTAAAAGAGTCATGCAAATTTAAACAAACATTATCAATACTGAGATCCGGATGTCGAGGAGCCACCGTCCTTGACCTACTTACAATCATACTTTGAGTTTTATTAGGATTCAACTTCATACCCCATAATTTGCACCATGCACTAATTTTAGCTAAATCTCTATTAAGGGATTCAGCAAACCCAGATTTACATTCAGGGAATGTAATTGATGCAAAGAGAGTAGAATCGTCTGCATATGCAACAAGCTTGTTTTCTAGGCCAAACCACATATCATGTGTATATAGTATGAAATGTAATGGGCCAACAACACTAACCTGTGGAACACCAGATATCACATTCCTATACTCACTATGGTGCCCATCAATAATTAAAAAATCAATAATAATGCTAAGAAACAACCCACCCACTCCCAACTGTTTGAGTTTGAAAATAAGGGCCTCATGATTATCACGGCCAAAGGCAGTACTGAAATCAAGGTCAATCATACGAACTTCCCAACCACAATCAAGGGACTGGGATTCGAAACCCACTCAAGGTCGACAGTTTCTTGAAGTGTCTGCAACCTCATCATCCTTGGGGAGCCCATAGGTCTACCTTCTGGTGACCGGACAGTTTGATACTGGACATTTCGATACCGGACATTTTGATACCGGACATTTCGCTACTAGACATTTTGTGACTAGGATTTTTCGTTACCGGTCATTTCGATACCACTAAATATATGTGTGTACGCGAATATATTGGAGTTTATTTTAAGTGACATACTGTTCTTACAAGTGGTTGTTTAAATGATTGCCATACTGTTTTGGTAATTGGTTGTTTAAATAATTGCCATAAAGTTCTTGTATTTGGTTGTTTAAATAATTGCCACACTGTCTTGTAATTGGTTGTCTAAATATTCTATTTAACCATATAAACATTGATCGGAACCTGAAAATGTATGTATATATCACTCTCAGTCTACTACTAACGCTGGCTATCAACTACGGCTGCGGCTTTTGCGGATACATATATATATATATATATATATTATATATATATATATATATATATATATATATATATATATATATATATATATATATACATATATATATATATATACATATATATATATATATATAAATATAGACATATATATATATATATATATATATATAAATATATACATATATATATATAAATATATACATATATATATAAATATATACATATATATATATATATATATATATATATATGTGTGTGTGTGTGTGTATATATATATTAAAAGTGAGATGTTTATCCGCACTTGCTTTCCTTCCCACTGACGATGTTATTGATGGCTTCGAGGAATTAACTGATAACGACGATTTTCCCCAAGAGCTTGTTTCATATTTTGAAACAAATTATATTGGAGGAGTGAGAGGTCGTGGCCAACGAAGGCGAAGAGTCGAGCCAGTCTTCCCTATTCGTTTATGGAATGTTCATGAACGCACTGAAAATGGTATGCCACGCACCAATAACTATGTTGAAGGATTCCATAATGCACTAAGAACCTCCGTGACAAATGTGCATCCTAATATTTGGTCCCTTATAACTGCTTTAAAACGTGAAGAGGCTCTCAGTGCAACAAGAATTGTACATCTCAATCGTGGAGACAGCGTAACCTCCAAAAAATACAGGGACGCCAATCAGCGTATAAGAAAATTGCTAGAACAGTATGACCCTGCAAATAAAAACCAATATCTTCGTGGCATTGCCCATAACATTAAACATTTCTTAACTAGATAATATTGTTGCCTGTCTCATTTTTCATTTATACTTGTTGTGTCTTTTTTACAAAATAAATCCTTTTAGTCTTTATAGTTTTTTTTATTTGTACTTCTAACTCTACTTATAGTTATAATTTGGTTTCACGCCTTATATATATATATATATATATATATATATATATATATATATATATATATATATATATATATATATATATATATATATAGTGGTATCGAAATGACCGGTAACGAAAAATCCTAGTCACAAAATGTCCAATAGCGAAATGTCCGGTATCAAAATGTCCGGTATCGAAATATCCAGTATCAAACTGTCCTAGAACCCTACCTTCTGAGTCCTAGCTTGGGTGGAGAGGGCGATTGGACGCTGATCATAAGTATATATAGTATGAAGGTATTGTCACTGTTCCTTGCCTCGGCCACTTATGAGCGACCTTTAAAATAACCTTCAAACCAGAGGAAATTAGGATTGAAAAATTGCTTTGCCCCATTGCTATAGTGGGATAAATGCAGAGAATTTGGATTTAGTAATTTAACACACATGGCCCGGCGCTGGGGCCTATGAGACCAATCAGCACTTAGGAAAATGTTAAAAGATCTTGGACACCGAGAAGGAATAAAGGAAAAGGTCTTGGGTAGTGCCATAGCCTCTGTACCATGGTCTTCCACTGTCTTGGGTTAGAGTTCTCTTGCTTGAAGGTACACTCGGGCACACAATTCTATCTCGTTTCTCTTCCTCTTGTCTTGTTAAATTTTTCATAGTTTACAACTTTATATAGGAAATATTTATTTAACTGTTATTGTTCTTAAAATATATTATTTTTCTTTCTTTCCTTTCCTCACTGGGCTATTTTCCCTGTTGGAGCCCCTGGGCTTAGAGCATCTTGCTTTTCCAACTAGGGTTGTAGCTTAGCAAGTAGTAATAATAATAATAATAATAATAATAATAATAATAATAATAATAATAATAATAATAATAACGGTGGTAAAGCAGATGGCTAAAAGGTAAGTACATCTACTAATAGGGTGTAAGGCGATGGAACACTACGAATAACAAGACAATGAACCCAATACAATTCGGAGCCGCCAAGGTCAACAATGCGAACTATCACGGTTGGAGGAGACTAAAGCAGGGACTTACAGTTAACGAGAATTAAATCTATTGCATTTACATTTCCGTCATTTATCTTAATCTTCATACCTGATAAATAGCTGTGACAAGTTCACTGAAATGTAAGTATACCCAGAGCTCTAGGGTTGAAAAAATAGGCTTTGCCAAAAAAGAGCTCGGTTTTAAGAAACCATCCGGTGAGCAACTTAGTTAAGTAGAAAGTTCAAATGACACGGTTTGACCTCACAACCATGGCCAACTTACCTCTCGGGCCAAATGTGCCATGTTTTTATTTTTAATTTTTAAACGTCCATTATGAAGTAAAGATAAAATGGCCAATATAGGTAACAATACCAATACACAACATGCTTGGTTCCCTCTAGCCTCATATCAGTAGCTAAGTGAAGAAAACACTAAACATAGATTTTAAAAAGTCAGCCAGGGTTTATAGTTAAAGTAATCTATGTTTTTCAACTGAACTCCACAAGGCACAGAGGAACCAGGCTTACATTGCTGAGGACTGAAGCGTGAAATAGATGTTGAATTGAGAAGTATTGATTTAAAAGCTGAAGATAGAGTCGATTGGCCCTCTGCGTCAGTAGGCGTAGGGGGAAATGATGATGATGATGATGATGTTTTTCAGGTAAATTACCAATTCTGAAACTTTAAAACGGTCATGGATGCTTTACTCTGAAAATGTAAGAAAATTATACTGCTCAGCTTGCAAATTATTTTCAAATCAAGAAAATGGCTTCACACAGGGATTTAATAACAGGAAACATATCCAAAGAATTAAGGATATGGGAATAGTGCTAACTATAGGAACAGTGTTATTACCTCCACCAGCGATATTGGGAGGAGGTGGTTATGTTTTCATCCCTGTTTGTTCGTTTTTTTATGTTTGTGAACTTCCGGGCCACAATTTTACTCATTGAGTAGTGAGACTTTCGGGGATTAATTTTTATGTTGAGACGTAGAAGTAATTAAATTTTGAAAGTTCTGGGTCAAAGGTCAAGGTCGAGCAAAAGGTCGACCGAATTAACCCTAACCTTAAGCCCAAGTTCGCACATGGTTGTCGCACAGATTTAAAATACGCTTATGGTCTAAATTGATTCTGGGAAAGGCAAGCCGGTTTCCATAAATAAACTGCCGTGGAGGATGTCTGACCTCTTAGTGCTTTTCTAGTTTCTACTATATGTCTTACACAAAAAGAAGGTCGAATACATACACATATAGGAATTAATTTCAAAAGAGAGGGCAATTATTGAGGGGAAATGTCTTGAAAAGATAGACTGACGTAGTAAAATTCTTTGCTGTAAGAGGACTGGCCTTACGTGCAAAAATGGGCTCCTGGGATCTAACAACAAAGGGAAATTTCTATGGATAATGGAACTGTTAGCACAATGTGATCCCTTTGCCGTTGAACATCTTTCACATTTTGGAAGTCCTGGAAAAGGCAATGTTTCTTATCTGTCACCCCCCCACTTGTAATGAATTCCTTGTCTGTATAGCAAAAAAAAAATGGTTGTTGTTGTTGTTGTTGTTGTTACTTGCTAAGTTATAACCCTAGCTGGAAATGCAGGATGCTATAAGACCAAGGGCTCCAACAAGGAAAATTACCCAGTGAGGAAAGGAAATAAAGAAATTAAGAAACATTTTATGAACAGTAACAACATTGAAATAAGTCCTCATATATAAACTATAAAAACTTGAAAAAAAACAAGAGGAAGAGAAATAAGATAGAATAATGTGCCCGAGTGTACCCTCAAATAATCTCTTATGAGAAAACAGTTAAATATTTTCCCATTATTGTAGATTCAACCACTGACACATCCCATTTGGATCAATTGACATTCATTATTAGATCTGTAGACACCAGAGGAAAAACCTGTAGGGCTGTTTTTAAGTTGATTCTAATGGCAGGTTATGATAATGAATCACTAGTGAATGTGGTTACTGAAACTCTGCATGAACATAATCTCTCTATTATTGACTGTCGTGGTCAGATCTATAGTGATGTAAGAGACATATCTGGTAAATATCGTGAATTACAAGCCTAAATGAAACAGGTTTGCCATCTGGTGACTTTGTGCCCTGCTTAGCACATTCATTAAATTTTGTTGGATTATATACTGTTATTATTATTATTATTATTATTATTATTATTATTATTATTATTATTATTATTATTATTACTTGCTAAGTTACAACCCTAGTTGGAAAAGCAGGGTGCTATAACCCAAAGGCTCCAACATGGAAAATAGCCCAATGAGGTAAGGAAACAAGGAAAAATAAAATATTTCAAGAACAGTTACATTAGAATAAATATTTCCTATATAAACTATAAGAACTTTAACAAAACAAGAAGAGAAATTAGATAGAATCAAGGACTATAGAATACAGACCTTGGATAGAATAGTGTGCCCAAGTGTACCCTCGAGCAAGAGAACTCTAACCCAAGACAGTGGAAGGCCATGGTACAGAGGCTGAGATAGCATTTCGCTTACATTCAACACTCACGAGTTGCAAATACAGAAGGAGAAAGGCCATTATCCGTTTTAAAAAGAGTGAAGAATCAACTTAGATTTAAACTATCACAGGACAAACTCTGTAATCTCCCGTTGATGGCAATTGAATCCGATTTGACATAAGAAATTGACTTTCAGGACATAATTGACAATTTTGCTTCGTCCATATCAAGAAAGAAGGCAGTCCAATCCTATATACGAACTACCTGGCTGTTCCTGTGCATTAACCAGCAGACAAGTGTACGTAGAGTTATAGTTACTGTTATCCAAAGGTTTCAGTTCTATATTTATATAAAGTTTAAGGGGATTGCATAACCTATAGAAATTTTTCAAATAGGCCTCACACAAAATCTATATCAATCTGTTTAAGATCATAATATCTTCACTACTAAACAAAAAGTAGTATTATATAGTACATTTTTATGAGTTTATCACAACATTCATTAGTCATATTTGAACCCCGTAATGCTGCCAAGACTCTTTGTTTACTTACTTTTTATTTAGGCTTCCTTGGCACAATTTTAAGCAGTTTAAGAATGCCTTGCATGCCTTACCAGTTTTATTTAGATTATATTTACAATTATCTTTCATCATCACCATCATCATCATCTCCTCCTACGTCTATTGACGCAGAAGGGCTTCAGTTAGAGTTCGCCAGTCGCCTCTATCTTGAGCTTTTAAATTAATATTTCTCCATTCATCACGCTTCATAGTCCTTAGTCATGTAGGCCTGGGTCTTCCAACTGTTCTAGTTGACCGTTTGGTGAACTAATCTCTCTTTGAGAAGGCGAAGAGCATGCCCAAATCATTTCCATCTACCCCTCACCATGACCTCATCCACATATGGCACTTGAGTAATCTCTCTTATAGTTTCATTTCTAATTCTTTACTAATTTACTCAATTATTTTCTAAGGAAATCGTAAAAATGATGCAGCACAGACTATGTACTGGGTGTCAGGGGACTAAGCCTTATCCATTATTGAAACACAAAATGTTGATTTGTTCTAAGCAGGGCAGGATTATGTTCATGTGTGGCCCTGGCCCATGCACTTCAGCGGGCTCATGTTATGGTAACAGGTCCACTGAAGTGTATGGCCCAGGTGCCGACATGAATATAAAGCGGCACTGCTCAGAACAACAACATTTTGTGTTTCAGTAATGGATAGGTATTGTATGAGGAGTAAAATTATTCTTATTTTAATTTTAATGTATTTCTTGGCTTTGAGGGTACACTCGGGCACACTATCTTATCTTATTTCTCTTCCTCTTGTTTTGTTAGATTTTAGTTAAAATAGCAACTATTTATTTCAATGTTGTTACTGTTCTTAAAATATTTCATTGTAATGTTGTTACTGTTCTTAAAATATTCTATTCTTCCTTGTTTCCTTTCCTCGCGTGGCTATTTTCCCTGTTGGAGCCCCTTGGATTATAGCATCCTGCTTTTCTAACTAGGGTTGTAGCTTAGCAAGTAGTAGTAATAATAATAATAATAATAATAATAATAATAATAATAATCATCATCATCATCATCATAATAATCAAACTTACGTCATATACATTTTAACCTTCTTTCATGAATATATTAAACATAACTTAGGATGCAGAGAGAGAGAGAGAGAGAGAGAGAGAGAGAGAGAGAGAGAGAGAGAGAGAGAGAGAGAGAGAGAGAGAGAGAGAGAGAGAGAATTAAGCATAGGTTTTAGTGAAATGTTTGAAATTTCAATAAAAGTGTCGAACATCTATAGTGATCAATGTATCGCAGTACCAGAGACTACATTTTCGATACAATAAATTTATTTCTATCCGAGAAAAATACAAGAGAAGGCAAAATAATTAAGCTATCTCTCAAACAATATCACGTTGATTTTACCTTATCCACAAAAAAAAAAAAAAAAAAAAACAGGATACCCATTATGAGAAACATAACTGAGATTGAGTACCTTTTGTTATAAGAACTTTGGTATAACACATGCCAAGAGCACGAAAATAAAACAGGATATCTATAAATTCCCTTAAAAATATAGCCAAAGTATATTATTACAATAGTATAAATACTTACACCCAATAAGACTGGTATATACAGTATAAGAATAAGCCATTCAAAAGTATTTATCTTTACACTAACTCAATGTATAACAATTACATATAATTACCCTAAGACAATATAGTTATATTTCTGCAGTCTTCGCTATAACATTTAATGAATTTGTCGTTTTCTGTGGTGATTAATTGGAAATTACGTTTTCTTTAACAGTCAGAGGTATACTTCGGTAAAGTGAATTGAACTATTTGGGTTCAGAAAGGAAACGTAGTTTTATATTATTATTATTATTATTATTATTATTATTATTATTATTATTATTATTATTATTACTTGCTAAGCTATAACCCTAGTTAGAAATGCAAGATACTGTAAGCCCAGGGTCTCCAACATGGAAGAAAACAAAAGAAAATAAAATATTTCAAGAACAGTAACATTAAAATATAAACTATAAGAACTTTAACATAGCAAGATAAAGATAAATTATACAGAATAGCGTGCCCGAGTGTACCCTCACGCAAGAGAACTCTAACCCAAGGCAGTGGAAGACCATGGTACAGAGGCTATGGCACTACTCATGACTACAGAACAATGGTTTGATTTTGGAGTGTCCTTCTCCTAGAAGAACTGCTTACCATAGCTAAAGAGCCTCTTCTACCCTTACCAAGAAGAAAGTGGCCACTGAAAAATTACAGTGCAGTAGTTAACCCTTTGGGTGAAAACAAATTGTTTGGTAATCTCAGTGTTGTCAGGTGCACGAGGACAAAGGAGAATCTGTTAAGAATAGGCCAGACTATTCAATGTATGTGTAGGCAAAAGGAAACTGAACCGTAACCAGAGAGAAGGATCCAATGTAGTCCTGTCTGGCCAGTCAAAAGACCCCGTAACTGTCCAACGGTAGTATCTGACCAGCCTACTACCTACCTATATAAAAACACAAATATTAAATAGAGTAAATATGAGAGAAAAGAGCCTATAAAGTAGAATTGACGGAACTTAATAGGTTTGTTAACCACAGAAAAAATAAAAGGCAAAATCAACAGTAATAAAAATCCAATAATCGATGTATTTCTATTGAAGAGGAATACAGTGTAACGACGTCTTGGTTATTGCTTGTTACAACTTATCAAATGATGTAATTCCGTAAAGAAAGGGTTTATTATTTTTTTTCGTAAGGTTTATATTTTATTAAGAGCAATATTTTCGGTTTGAGGATTATTATTATTATTATTATTATTATTATTATTATTATTATTATTATTATTATTATTAAAATATATAGATATATATATATATATATATATATATATATATATATATATATATTCATATATATATATTCACATATATATACATATATATATACATATATATATATATATATATATATATATATATATATATATATATATATATACATACATACATACATACATATATATATATAATATATACACACACAGTATACGTGTGTGTAGCCAGACACTTGCTCCTTATTATATAAGATATACACACATATATATATATATATATATATATATATATATATATATATATATATATATATATATATATATATAATATTTACACATTAATATACATACATATATAAAGTTATACGCACATATATACATATATATAATCAACTGAATCATTTTCCATCGAAAGGCAGACCTCTATAAAAGATCTATCTTTCATATTCACTCCAGGTAGTATTTCTAGACAAGATTCATTCCCAGGTACTCAAGTCCCACTTCACCTTCACAGAAAAGTAGTATGTCGATCTCGAATGTCGATCTCTGATGTCGATCTCGGAGCCATCACTGGCAACAACGACGCAGGTATCATCTCATCTCTTACTTACGTATTTTATTGTTCTTAAAATTGTTCATTACTTCTCATATGGTTTATTTATATCCTTATTTCCTTTCCTCGCTGGGCTATTTTTCCTTGTTGGAGCCCTTAGGCTTAAAGCATCCGGCTTTCTCAACTAGGGTTATAGCTTAACAAGTAATAATAATAATAATAATAATAATAATAATAATAACTAGAGAGGCACTAAGTAGAGTGGAGACCTCCGCCGCCACCGCTTATTTCGCAACCTTTTTCTCGACCTTGACCTTTAACCTTGACGTGTATTCATTGGCGTCGATGTTCATGCACTCAAATATGAACAAATATTGAAGTTTCTGTGACAACAATGTCAAAACTTTTGGCTGATTATGTGAACTGAACATTTTGCTTGATCGTGACCTTGACCTTGTCCTTGACTTTCCAAAAAATTTATAATTTCTAGCTTTTTACACAAAGGTCAATCCATGCAAGTTTCATTATTCTACGTTTAAAATTGTGGCCAGGAAGCTATTCACAAACAAACACACAAACCGGGGTGAAAACATAACCTCCTTCCAACTTTGTTGGCGGAGGTAATAATAATAATAATAATAATAATAATAATAATAATAATAATAATAATAGAAGCTAAAAACAAATACACAGAGTATACGACCACAAAGTTACTATTGGTAGGTTGACCAAGGCACCAGCCGCCCGTTGAGATACTACCGATAATAGAGTTATGGGGCTTTGCCTGTCCAGACAGTACTTCATTGGATCCTTCTCTCTGGTTACGGTTCACTTTCCCTTTGCCTACACATACACCGAATAGTCTGGGCTATTCTTTAGATTCTCCTCTGTCCTCATACACCTGACAACACTGAGATTACCAAACAATTTTCCCTTCACCCAAGAGGTTAACTACTGCACTGTAATTGTTCAGTGGGTACTTTCCTCTTGGTAAGGGTAGAAGAGACCCTTTAGCTATGGTAAGCAGCTCTTCTAGGAGAAGGACACTCCAAAATCAAACCATTGTTCTCTAGTCTTGGGTAGTGCCATAGCTTCTGTACCATGGTCTTCCATTGTCTCTTGAGTTCTCTTGTTTGAGGGTAAACTCGGGCACACTATTCTATCTAATTTCTCTTCTTCTAGTTTTGTAAGTTTTTATAGTTTATATAGGAAATATTTATCTTAATGTTACTGTTCTTAAAATATTTTATTTTTCCTTGTTTCCTTTCCTCACTGGACTGTTTTCCCTGTTGGGGCCCCTGGGCTTATAGCATCCTGCTTTTCAACTAAGGTTGTAGCTTAGCAAGTAATAATAATAATAATAAAAAGCTGTTGAAATAATCCCTCCTCATTCAAAAGATCTTACACGAGTCCCACGAAATCAATCGTCGAAATCACTATCATCACGGCCAAACATTGCATGGTGCTGACATCAATCGTCTTTCTTTTATCTCTAAGAGCGTTCCAGAGCACCGTCCTTCAACGCACGCAAAGCCACGCCAGGAAACCGTATCCAGATAGCCATGTCTAAACGAACCATGCACACGTAAACTGGTGGAGGTCTTCTGGAAGATCTTTGAACTCGGTACTTTTCAATTATCATCATCTTTTTTTTTTTTTTTTTTTTTTTTTTTTTTTTTTTTTTTTTTTTTTTTTTTTGCGTATTTCATGGGAAGTTTTTGACTTGGATGACCGGGGATGATAAATGTTGTTGCAATATCAAATGAAATGGTCATGATATTGTTTATGTAATGATGAAAATAGCATAGACGATTAAATTAATTTTGAAGAGGAAATTAAGTTTTCCCAAAAATGATTTCTAATTACATGAGAAAATAATTAATAACGACAATAGATCATTATCAATAGTTCCTAGATGGAATCGCCGTCAATGACCTTAGATGTCCGGATGCCGGAAAATCTCAAATCAATCAATCAATCCTAGATGGAAATTAACACGAGTAATCATGTTTAGGGTAATTTGATATGATTACCAGAATTCTACTATAAAATCCCCCAGCAAGAAGTGTTTCCAAAAAAATGTATGGAGTCCTCCTAAGGCCCCTACACACGATCAATTTTTTCGTCAATTAATTGATACCAATCTATTGACGTCAATGAATTGATGGAGAAATTGACCGTGTTTAGGGGACATTGATATCAATTTAATTGAAACAATTTCATTGAATCAATTCACTGAGAGGTCAAAGATCCTTTGATATATACTGATGGGTCTTCAATAAAATTGATAGTGTGTGGGCAAAACATCAATAATTCAGTGTTTTCCCAGCAGTGAAAGAGTCGTCATCGTAATCAAACAGATGCTCTCATGTCGAAGTTATGAATCAAACTGAAAATTGAAGTAAAATCATTGATCGTGTGTAGGCACAGTGATTTCCTCAATTTCATTGTCGTCAATAAATTGATATCAATTAATTGACGAAAAAATTGATCGTGTAGGGGCCTAAGGTGGATAGTTCAATACGTGTCACATACACGGCTGTATTGTATACGTAAAAACACTTAGGATCCTGGTTACTAAACACGAGACTTATGGATTCACGCCGACTATTTTTGCAAACCACCAGCACAATGGGAGGACGTCATCATGTCACGCAAATAAGACACGCAATGAGTGCCACAAAGATGCTGAGTTAAATTGATATTTATATTCTCCTGACTCGGAAAACGCCCATTTTATTAATGAGGAAATTTCGGTTTTGAACTATTGCACAGACTGTATAGGATAGCCTAAAGTTATTTCATATCCCAGACAGGAATTAAAGGAAAATGAAAATCAACCACGAAGAAGGTGCTACGTTCATTTCTTTGCAGTTATTGTAATATTTTGGTCTACTCAAACAATATATAAGGTATGTATGTATGTATGTATGTATATATATATATATAAATATATATATATATATATATATATATATATATATATATATATATATATATATATATATATATATATATATAATATATATATATATATATATATATATATATATATATATATATATATATTCACATAAAGCCTACACACACATACACACATTTTATATATATATATATATATATATATATATATATATATACCCTATACACACATTGTATATATCATTAGTATAATTATTATCATTATTATTATTATTATTACTTGTTAAGCTACAACCCTAGTTGGTAAAGCAGGATGCTATAAACCTAAGGGCTCCAACAGGGAAAATAGCCCAGTGAGGAAAGGAAACAAGGAAAAATAAAATATTTTAAGAACAGCAACAACACCTAAACAAATATTTCCTATACAAACTAGAAAAACTTAAACAATACAAGAGGAAGAGAAATAAGATAGAATAGTGCCCCCGAGTGTACCCTCAAGCAAAAGAACTCTAACACAAGACAGTGGAAGACCATGGTGCAGAGGCTATGGCACTACCCAAGACTAGAGAACAATGGTTTGATTTTGGAGCGTCCCTCTCCT
>NC_090754.1:72193856-72213856 GCF_036898095.1 Palaemon carinicauda
AACATACAAGTTAAACAACCACGGCGACATCACACAACCCTGTCTCAGCCCCACTCTCACCGGAAACCAATCGCTCACTTCATTTCCTATTCTAACACATGCTTTACTACCTTTGTAGAAACTTTTCACTGCTTGCAACAACCTTCCACCAACTCCATATAACCTCATCACATTCCACATTGCTTCCCTATCAACTCTATCATATGCTTTCTCCAGATCCATAAACGCAACATACACCTCCTTACCTTTTGCTAAATATTTCTCGCATATCTGCCTAACTGTAAAAATCTAATTCATACAACCCCTACCTCTTCTAAAACCCCCCTGTACTTCCCAGATTGCATTCTCTGTTTTATCCTTAATCCTATTAATCAGTACTCTACCATACACTTTTCCAACTACACTCAACAAACTAATACCTCTTGAATTACAACACTCATGCACATCTCCCTTACCCTTATATAGTGGTACAATACATGCACAGACCCAATCTACTGGTACCATTGACAACACAAAACACACATTAAACAATCTCACCAACCATTCAATTACAGTCACACCCCCTTCCTTGCTTATATATAACTATACCTATAGGCCTATATCGAAGAACACCCCACTAAAATTTAAATTTTGGGAGCGTAGAAGTCATTATTTTTGTATATTTCATGATTGGTGCACGTGTGCACGTACCCTAACCAAGCTTTTAACACACACACACATATATATAAATATATATATATATATATATATATATATATATATATATATATATATATATATATATATATATATATATATATATATATATATGTATATATGTATATAAATGTTTATATGATGTATATATGATTATATATACACAAGCTTATATACAGTATATATACATATATACTGTGTATATTACATATATATATATAAAGTATATATATATATATATATATATATATATATATATATATATATATATATGTGTGTGTGTGTGTGTGTGTGTGTGTGTTTTTTTTTTTTTTTTTTTTTTTAACTCTTTTCAGGTAATTTTAATGTTCATCAGATTCCTAAATTGAAACATGACATTTTTTTTTTTCAAATCACATAAAACAAAATCTAATAATCATAATTAATCAACGTCGCAGAACAAACCAATTCCGTGAAACTCAAAATGTCACAATGTAAATGATGCATTTTCTCAAATACATGAAAAAAAAGATTCTGAAAAATTGTCATGATAAAAAAAACCATAATAGATAATCATTACATTTCACTGGCATGGAAAAGTGAAGAATACAAAGATTTTGAACAATTAAAATATTTTCAAAATTTTAAATGTTAATAAAAACTAAAATCTTGAAAATTATCATGCAATTGTTCCGTAAGTGAAAATTATGGTAACGTACAGTTGGACACAGACATGTTTGGCACACCCTTAGGCTACTGCGCGGCGAGTAACAAATCAGATCATGTGAGGAGAAATCGCAGAGGTGGGGAGTAAGGGTGTAACACTGGTGTACATCCTCATGCCAAGGTGTGACAAGAATTCGTGTGTCCAACTGTACATTGGATTAAAACTGGTGCAATAATTTCAGCAAAGTATTTAATTCAAACGTTTACAAAAAGCTAAATAGAAACACGTGAGAAACGAAAAACAATTAAAAAGATAAAAACAATAAAACGAACGATTTTACAATAAGAAAAAGTAATCAACATTAATTTCAGAAAATTAATCGATCTTAAATAAAGAAAATTAATCAACATTAATTTTTAAAAAAATAATAATAATCCTAAAATTCAGAAAATTAATCCACCTTAACTTTAGAAATTTTATCAATCTTAAATTTACAAAATTAATCAATCTTAATTTTAGAAGATTAATCCACCTTAATTTTTGAAAAATAATCAATCTTCAATTTAGAGGATTAATCAATCTTCTTTTTAGAAAATTAATGAGCCTTAATCTTAAAAAAAAATAATCAACCCTAATTTTAGAAAAAAAAATATTAACTTTACTTTTTTAATCAATTTTAACTCTAGATAATTAATAAACCTTAATTGTTCCACTCTAAAATCATTCGTTATCTTGAGGTTGTCTGACGATCACAACAGATATAATGAAAGTGAATAACTTGAATAATGAATTAAAGAATGAACCGAGTATGAAAGCTAAGAACTAGGGAAGATGAAAGTTTTGATTATTAAGGAATTAAAGTAAAGTTAACAATGAAACAAATCATGATAGTCGAGTTCTCTGGAGAAACAATAACGGAAGTAGTCGTCATCATGATTAATATTATTATTATTATTATTATTATTATTATTATTATTATTATTATTATTATTATTATTATTATTATTACGAGACAAGCTATAACCCTAGTTAGAAAAGCAAAATGCTACAAGCCCAAGGGCTCCAACAGGGAAAAATGTCCCAATAGGGAAATTAATTAGGAAAAAAATAAACTACAAGAGAAGTAATAAGCAATCAAAATAAAATATTTGAAGAACAGTAACAACATAAATTATATTTTTTATATATAAACTATAAAAACTTATGAAACAAACAAGAGGAAGAGAAATAAGATAAAACATAGTGCCGCCCGCGTGTACCCTCAAGCAAGATATTGGCGAAGAAAAAAAAATAAGATAAAATAAATTGTTCAAATAAATTGTTCTTTGAAATAATGGAAATATGAGAATGAAAAGAATATCCTTATGATGAAAGAATGATTAAATCTATTTCAATTTATTCTTTCCTTTTCGCTTTTATCAAGTATCTTTTTTTGTAACTTTTGAAGTCATTAGCAATCAATTTCCTTTGAATAAAACGAGGGAGGAAATCGAAAAGGAAATAGAATGTCAATTCAATTTAAACCACAATATTAATAAAAATCCATCACTCCAAAACAACATAAATAAAAGAAATAACAGCACTGAACACTCCCATCAAGATTAGCCCTTCCTGAATCCATAAAAAAAATGAAAAATCATCAATGAAGTCATTAAACACCAGTAAATTGATAAAAAAAATAAATAAATTGAAAATAAAGAAATTCCACATGATTAAGACTTCAATGAGCCTTTTTGAGAAATGATTAAAATACCCCTTACGATAAACTGATGTGACCTCGATTGATAAATCAATCTTGTGAATAGCAGGGTTGTCTTCTGCAACCCTTCCCAAGGACGTTCCTTGATTACTTCAGTAACAGAATACCGACAATTCTTCCCTGGAACTGTTATACTCATTTGTTAAGAAATTACATATAACGAATCAGTATTGTGTCATCATTATCACCCCTAACTAGTCCACTGCATGACAGAGGCCTCAGACGTGTCCTTCCACTCACGTCTGTTCATGGTCTTCCTTTGCCAGTCTATACCTGCAAATTTTCCCATTTCGTCAATCCATCGTCTTCCCTTCCTTCCCCTGCTTCGTTTGCAATTTCTAGGGACCCATTCTGTTATTCTTAATGTCCATATGTTATGTCACTCTCATTGTCACTGTCCCTGGCCTCTGCCATTCATAAGCGACCTTTAAAGTTCGGTTTCTGTGTACTAAAATGAAAGGTTACTTAGGAGGAAATACATGAGTGTAGAAAACTTGGTGCCCTCTTCATATGTGGCCTAGGAAATTATGTCACTGTTATAACATGAGGCCTACCTATTGAATGTGGCCTACGAAATTTTATCACTGTTATAGTTCAGTATGTGGCCCGCAAAATTGTCACTGTTATAACATGTGGCCTACAGAAGTTTTATCACTGTTATAGTTCAGTATGTGGCCCGCAAAATTGTCACTGTTATAACATGTGGCCTACAGAAATTTTATCACTGTTATAGTTCAGTATGTGGCCCGCAAAATTGTCACTGTTATAACATGTGGCCTACAGAAATTTTATCACTGTTATAGTTCAGTTTGTGGCCCGCAAAATTCTGTCACTGTTATAACATGAGGCCTACATACTGAATGTGGCCTAGGAAATTTCATCACTGTTATAGTTCAGTATGTGGCCTACAAAAATTCTGTCACTGTTATAACATGTGGCCTACGAAATTCTGTTAATGTTATGTTTAGTTTTTTTTTTTTATGAATAAAATAGTAACTCAATTTTTGGGGGAGGGGGGAGACAACCTAGTATAGTTAACTAAACCATCAAAGATGTTTCCGAGAGAATTTTATTTAAAAGTTGCTTCCAGTGATAAAAGCGCAAGGTTATTTTCTACGACAGAAGCGTCTCCTACAGGATCAGGATTCATGGGAGAAATGTAGTGGTCCCACGAGACTAGGAAACAACAAACATCAGGAGATAGAATGGTTCGGAGATGAAAACGAAAAGAATGCTAGGCAACCAAATCTACTCGAACTGGGAAATTTTTTTTCACGTATACAGATCTGAATAGAAAATTAAATGTTGATGTTACAGTTTTAAAATATTTTATCAATTGTTAATTATTTTTCATATTTTTTATTTTTTTTCCTTGTTTCCTTTCATTACTGGGCTACTTTTCCTTGTTGGAGCCCTTGGTATTATAGCATCTTGCTTTTCCAACTAGGGTTGTAGCTTAAAGAATAATAATACTAATAATAATAATACTATTAATAATAATGATAATAATAATAATAATAAATAATAACAATAACAATGAATAAATAATAATAATAATAATAATATATCAATAATAATAACAATAATAATAATAATAATAATATATTAATAAAGATAGTTCCTGCCACTGTGCAAAATTATGGAATTATTGTATATGTGGACCGTAGCATGAGATGGATACAGAGCAAACTATTTCAGTTTGGCCTCCAATGACAATAGTGGATTGGTTTATTTATTACCATCAAGGGTGCTCAACAAAATCTTCGGTTAAAACAAAGGGTCAAATGGTCACTGAATCTTCCCCAGTACAAATAGATGATGCACGCTTCTCTGATCGCAGAAAGTACACTAGGAGTCGCATGTTACACGAAGATCATGCGCCAGAAGATGATGATGAAGAAATTGTTGAGTATAATCGCTATCATGAACGGAGAATCGATGGCACATAGGTGTTTGGGTTGATTCAAGCAAGGTCTATAGATATAAGCTTAATCTATAGACCTTGGATTCAAGGACGATATTTGCGGTACTTTTATGTAGAGAAGCGAATCGCAAAGGTTGTTGTGGCCTGATTGGTAACGTCTCTGTCTAGTGTTTGTCAGACTGGGGTTCCAGTCCCGCTCAGACTCGTTAGTGCCATTGGTGTCTGCAACCTTACCATTCTTGTGAGGTAAGTTTGGGGGGTTTGGGGGAGCCTATAGATCTATCTGCTGAGTCATCAGCAGCCACTGCCTAGCCCTCCCTGGTCCTAGCTTGGGTGGAGAGAGACTTGGGCGCTGATCATATAGTATATGGTCAGTCTCTAGGACATTGTCCTGATTGCTAGGGCAATAGCACTGTCCCTTGCCTCTGCCATTCATGAGCGACCTTTAAACCTTTAAACTCTAGCACCGATTATACAAAGGGAGGTGGAAGTTGGTTTAGTGATCCAATCCCATGTGTGCCCTGTTTACTGCCAACTTCAGCATCTAGGATTTCAACATGTGACTGCAAAACAGCAGCAACTGTATGTTATTCCACCAATTGGAGCTCATCCCCAAAGAAATGAGAGATCTTGGCTGGAAAGCAAATTTTGTATTATGAAGAAAAGCGTGGAGTCCCAATTCATCACTACGATGGGCATCTTGATGAATACTGCTGGCGTTTTTACAAGAGAGCTGATGCAGTTTTATTTTCTCTTGTAATCTCGATATCAGAAAAATTTTTAATGATTAAAAATGTAATGAATTTTACTTTAAAATTTTAGCATGTATTCAGAATGATCGAATTTCATGTAAATTAAGGATGAATTGAATTGCATTTATTCAAATGAAACAAAAAATAAATAAAAATTAGTTTCAATTAACTGCTACTACTTATATTTACAAGCATACTCTCACTAAATAAGACATACTATACCAACATACAATAAGGTAGGTCACATACTATAACAGCAACACTCTCCATCAACTTAGGACCAGGGAGGGCAAGGCAATGGCTGCTAATTACTCAGCTGGTAGACTCATAGACTCGCCCCCAAAAACCCACCATTAGCTAACAAGGATGGCGAGGTTGCATACACTACAAGAAACTATCGATATTGAGCGGGTCTTGAGCACAAATCCAGCGGATCTCAAGTTAGGACCAGGGAGGGCAAGGCAATGGCTGCTAATTACTCGGCAGGTAAACTCATAGACTCCCCCAAAAAACACCATCCTTAGCTAGCAAGGATGGTGAGGTTGCATACACTACAAGAAACTATCGAGATTGAGCGGGTCTTGAACACAAGTCCAGCAGATCGCTAACAGGGACGTTTCCTGTAGGCTGACACAACAATTCTACTGTATCTTTATTCTCATATAAATCAGGTTGCTGTGGCCTGATTGGTAACGTCTCTGCCTGGTGTTTGACAGACGGGGGTTCGAGTCCCGCTCAGACGCATTAGTGCCATTAGTGTCTGCAACCTTACCATCCTTGTGAGCTAAGGTTGGGGGAGCCTATAGTTCTATCTGTTGAGTCATCAGCAGCCACTGCCTGGCCCTCCCTGGTCCTAGCTTGGGTGGAGAGGAGGCTTGGGCGCTGATCATATAATATATGGTCAGTCTCTAGGACATTGTCCTAATGGCTAGGGTAATGTCACTGTCCCTTGCCTCTGCCATTCATGAGCGACCTTTAAACATTTAAATGCTGCAATCCACAGCAATTCTCAGTACACCATCTTGTTATACGGGACAAGTGACATGGCAGGAAGTTATGATATGAATCTTCATCTTCAAAGCAAACGAAAAAAAATCTAATACTGTAAATTAATTTACTCTCTTCATTATCTCAGGTATCGGGTATGGATGGTGTGAAAGCTGAGATGTTGAAGGAAGGGGGTGTGACTGTACTTGAATGGTTGGTGAGATTGTTTAATGTGTGTTTTGTGTTGTCAATGGTACCAGTAGATTGGGTCTGTGCATGTATTGTACCACTATATAAGGGTAAGGGAGATGTGCATGAGTGTTGTAATTCAAGAGGTATTAGTTTGTTGAGTGTAGTTGGAAAAGTGTATGGTAGAATACTGATTAATAGGATTAAGGATAAAACAGAGAATGCAATCTTGGAAGTACAGGGTGGTTTTAGAAGAGGTAGGGGTTGTATGAATCAGATTTTTACAGTTAGGCAGATATGCGAGAAATATTTAGCAAAAGGTAAGGAGGTGTATGTTGCGTTTATGGATCTGGAGAAAGCATATGATAGAGTTGATAGGGAAGCAATGTGGAATGTGATGAGGTTATATGGAGTTGGTGGAAGGTTGTTGCAAGCAGTGAAAAGTTTCTACACAGGTAGTAAAGCATGTGTTAGAATAGGAAATGAGGTGAGCGATTGGTTTCCGGTGAGAGTGGGGCTGAGACAGGGATGTGTGATGTCGCCGTGGTTGTTTAACTTGTATGTTGATGGAGTGGTGAGAGAGGTGAATGCTAGAGTGCTTGGACGAGGATTAAAACTGGTAGGCGAGAATGATCATGAATGGGAGGTAAATCAGTTGTTGTTTGCGGATGATACTGTACTGGTAGCAGACACAGAAGAGAAGCTTGACCGACTAGTGATAGAATTTGGAAGGGTGTGTGAGAGAAGGAAGTTGAGAGTTAATGTGGGTAAGAGTAAGGTTATGAGATGTACGAGAAGGGAAGGTGGTGCAAGGTTGAATGTCATGTTGAATGGAGAGTTACTTGAGGAGGTGGATCAGTTTAAGTACTTGGGGTCTGTTGTTGCAGCAAATGGTGGAGTGGAAGCAGATGTACGTCAGAGAGTGAATGAAGGTTGCAAAGTGTTGGGGGCAGTTAAGGGAGTAGTAAAAAATAGAGGATTGGGCATGAATGTAAAGAGAGTTCTATATGAGAAAGTGATTGTACCAACTGTGATGTATGGATCGGAGTTGTGGGGAATGAAAGTGATGGAGAGACAGAAATTGAATGTGTTTGAGATGAAGTGTCTGAGGAGTATGGCTGGTGTATCTCGAGTAGATAGGGTTAGGAACGAAGTGGTGAGGGTGAGAACGGGTGTAAGAAATGAGTTAGCGGCTAGAGTGGATATGAATGTGTTGAGGTGGTTTGGCCATGTTGAGAGAATGGAAAATGGCTGTCTGCTAAAGAAGGTGATGAATGCAAGAGTTGATGGGAGAAGTACAAGAGGAAGGCCAAGGTTTGGGTGGATGGATGGTGTGAAGAAAGCTCTGGGTGATAGGAGGATAGATGTGAGAGAGGCAAGAGAGCGTGCTAGAAATAGGAATGAATGGCGAGCGATTGTGACGCAGTTCCGGTAGGCCCTGCTGCTTCCTCCGGTGCCTTAGATGACCGCGGAGGTAGCAGCAGTAGGGGACTCAGCAGTATGAAGCTTCATCTGTGGTGGAAATGTGGGAGGTTGGGCTGTGGCACCCTAGCAGTACCAGCTGAACTCGGCTGAGTCCCTGGTTAGGCTGGAGGAACGTAGAGAGTAGAGGTCCCCTTTTTGTTTTGTTTCTTGTTGTTGTCGGCTACCCCCCAAAATTGGGGGAAGTGCCTTTGGTATATGTATGCATAACTGTCCCGTACCAAGCTGATTATATTACCAACACACAAACACTCAAATAAAAGGAAACTTTAATTTTAGAATATTAAATCTACAAGTTTTCAGATTTTCGTTTATCAAAGTAACCCAAGAAGATAAGATGTCTCCTAGATTGTAGCTGTTTCGCACTTAAAGAAAGGAAAGGTGAAGTGGATTAGACCAGAGATTAACAAAACCTAAGATTCATAGAAACCAAAGCCCAGAAAATGCTACGAGAGTTCAATATAAATTCCCCACAGCCTAAAATCAAAACAAAATAAAAACAATCAATTTCTTCTATACTTTATGCACATTTTTCAATTACTGCCACTTTCATTCATAATGATGTTAATATCGGGCGTCCTTAACCAAACAGCTGATCTTACCTTCGTTCAAAGTTATATAAGACTTCTTGAGATTATAATTATTATGATAGAAAAAAATTTACAAAATTTTCAGATTAAATTAACTTAACACGATCTACATCAAGCATGAAAATAGTTATGATGACGTTGACAGTGTGAAAGATTCAATTAAATTCTATATAATTCAATGGAACATAACCCGATACTTCATTCAAATATTGCGACCATGGCTTTCCGAGGTAATTCAATAATCTTTCAAAATTTTTTATGACATTCCAATAGCTCTTCAGTAATCTTCTACCAGCCATTTCATAATCACTTTTTTTTCTTCCTGAATTCGATTAAACCTCTTACTCTTGTTCCCATTATCTTAGATGTCTACCCTTGCCTATACTTCTAATGTTCTTACACACACACAGTATATATATATATATATATATATATATATATATATATATATATATATATATATATATATACATATATATATATATATATATATATATGTGTATATATATATATATAAATATATATACATATATACATATATACATATATATATATATATATATATATATATATATATATATATATATATATATATATATATATATATATATATATTTATATACATAGATAGATAGATATATGTGTATAATATAGAAATATACATACATGATATATTATATATATATATATATATATATATATATATATATATATATATATATATATATAAATATATATATATATATATATATATATATATATATATATATATATACATGTACAGTATACACACACACACATATATATATATATATAGATATATATATATATATATATATATATATATATATATATATATATATATATATATATATATATACATGTATATATAACGGATTTTGAGCGAAGCGAAAAATCTATTTTTGGGTGAGATAGCCATGGCGTCCTGATGGAAGGTTCCTTTTTGGTAGCTTCCTTGGGTAAATAACTACTAAGATATTCCCAGAGAATTTAACCACAGGTTATCACAGAATTCTAACTTCTGGAGCGAGTATCCTAAAGGTTTCCCTTTTAAGACATCGTATATCAACAGGGGACGCATGTATTAACGCGCCACATAGCTATCTACACCCCGAACAGAGTTAACCTTCGGTGTGTAAAGGCGTAGAATAGCTGGGAGCCGTTCCACAGCTAATCTCGTCCGTGGCTACTTTTGGTACTCGAGACGTAAACAAACGGGCGCCATTGCTAAATGACGTCACGTCCGTCTTCATCTTGAAGCCAGTTGCTTGCCGATCACCATGATACAGCAGAGCAGGGTGGGACCTAAAAACTGGACGAAGTAGCAGGGAGGGTCCATCAGGACGCCATGGCTATCTCACCCAAAAATAGATTTTTAGCTTCGCTCAAAATCCGTTTTTTGGGCTCAAGCCATGGCGTCCTGATGGAAGAATACCAGAGAATCAATGTATCGTGGTAGATTTTCCCCTATTGGGTAAGTGCCAAGGGCTTTGAACAATATAGCATAGTAATCTTAATAAAAGAACCGTAGGGAAGAATCTTCCTGCCCCCCTTGGCAGTGAAGTTCCCACGGGCCATGCCGAGATCAAAGTGGTTATCGAAGGGATATTCACCTTGTTAGAAGAACCTGAAGAACTTGGAGACGAGACTGAATGATTGGCATTCGTATCGGAACATTCTGGAAGGCAGACAAGTGGTGGTTGGACACTGTGTGCTGAGAAGGTTAGTTTCGTCTCCAGGGTATGAAGAGTAAGTATTCGTATTGGAATATTACATTGTAAGAGTGAATATATAATAAGGGCTAGAACCTTAAAATCTCCATGAACCATAGGGAAGGGGATAGTAAAACTATGACAGGCATGTATTTCATAGTAAGTAGGAGCGGATTGAGACGCACAAGTAATAAAATAGGAATTTTATTTCACAATTGCAGAAATTAAATGAATAGCAGCAATAAGTAAAGTTAATTTACAGTAAATTATAATGTACATAGTAATAAAGACTTGCTCTTGAATCTGAAAGGGAATTTCAAATTTATTAGTAGGCACTCGTTCTCGAGGAACGTCAGTCTTTAATTAAAACACATCATGCTTTTAGGCATGCGGCACTTGTGTGACGACTATGACATTTCACCTGGGATAAGAACAGTTATAAGAAAGCACTAAGTGTTTTCAACATCACTATGTATCGCTCGAGGGTCAACATAGGCACCCGAAGAGTTAGAGTCCCAAGTAACTCGCTGTTCTATGCAGAGTTAGGTGCAGGTTTCATAACACTACCTGCGGCTACCACAAAATTTTTGACTTCGTGCACTTGTTTCGCATAATGTTTGAAGAAAACACGCGAGGACTTCCAGCCTGTGAAGCTTTTAAGGCTTTCGAAGTCCATACTCTGAAAGAAATTCAGAGACGATGCAACTTTTCTAGGATCGTGACCAGCGGGTGTACTGTCGGGATCCGCTCTGCGAATGAAGTAGGTGATTTTCGCTCTTAGTTGTTTCAGTGACAGGTCGCTGCCCGATGTTTCTCCTTTGAAGAGTTGGCCTCCACCAAAGTTCGAAGTTCTGCGAAGATAGACCTTGAGGCTCTCCACTGGGCATAGAGAGGCATCTTCCTTCAGGGGGCATATTCTCCAGGGGCCCCATCTTTTGGTGGGTAATTCGTTTTTGGCGAGAAACGTCGGATCCGGGGAGAGGGTAATGGCTCCTGAATCAGTAAACAGGATATGACCCTCTTCTCTTGACAATGCCACTATTTCGCTGACTCGGGCTCCTGAGGCAAGAGCAAAGAGAAATATAACTTTTTGAGTCAGATCCTTGAGAGGGCAGGAATCATTATCCAAGTTGGAGGCGAAATGGAGCACCTTGTCCAATGACCAGGAGATCGGTTTCGGTGGGGGTGCTGGGCGTAGACGAGCGCATGATTTCGGTAGTTTATTGAAGATGTCGCTGGACAGATCAATTTGGAAGGCATACAATAGTGGTCTAGTCAAGGCCGATTTGCAAGTCGAAATCCTATTGGCTGCTAATCCCTGTCCGTGAAGGTGAATGAAGAAGGACATGCAGAAATCCATTGTGATTTCCTTAGGATTTTTTGTCTTGACGAAAGAGACCCATTTTCTCCAAGATGATTCGTATTGCCGTCTTGTGGATTAGGTCTTGTATTCCTCGAGGAAGTCTAGACTTTTCTTCGAGATCCCAAACCTCTTCTTTGCGGCTAGGGAGAGAAAATCATGAGATGAAGGTCCTTGATTTTCGATGATGAAGCGAAGACAGTCGACTTCTGTACTTGTTGGGAGAGAACTGGGCCCGGGAGAGGGATCAGCTTGGGCTGCAGCTCCAGGACCAGGGGGTACCAGTTGCTCCGGGGCCACTTGGGAGCCACTAGGGCCGCTGTCCCTTTGAAGGTTCTCAGCTTGGAGAGGACTTTCAGCAGAAGGTTGGTGGGAGGGAACAGGTAGAGCTTGGACCATCTGTTCCAGTCCAGTGACATGGCATCCACTGCTTCTGCCTTGGGGTCCTCGTACGGGCCACATACCGAGGAAGTTGATTGTAGTCGCTCGTTGCGAAGAGATCGATCTGAAGTTCTGGGACTTGGTGAGAGATGAAGGAGAATGATCTTGCGTCTAGAGACCATTCCGACTCTATCGGGCTTGTCCGAGATAGAGCATCCGCTGTCACGTTGCGGAATCCTTGTAGGTGAACTGCAGACAGGTGCCATTTCTTCTTCTCTGCCAGACGGAAGATTGGAAGAAGCACCTGATTTATCTGGGGCGATCTTGAGCCTTGGCGATTGAGACATCGAACTACCACCGAGTTGTATAGGGTTAGACGAATATGGATCGAGGGAGGCGGGGAGAGTTTCTTCAGAGTTAGAAGGACCGCCATGGCCTCCAAGATGTTGATGTGAAACGTCTTGAACAGGGGAGACCATGTGCCTTGAGCCTGTTTTTGGTGGGAGTGACCTCCCCAACCCTCCAGCAAAGCGTCCGTGTGGATGTTGAGTGATGGAGGTGGGTGTTGAAGAGGAATGGACCTTTTCAGGGCCTTTGCTTCCGACCACGGCTTGAGGAGAAGTCGAAGTCTGTTTGGGAGCCGTCTCTTGAGGTCTCTTCGAGCGATGGATGCAGAACGTCTCCAGACTCCCGCGGCATCCTTTAGCTGTGCACAAAGCACTGGGTTTGTTACTGAGGCGAACTGTAGAGAGCCTAGAACTCGTTCCTGCTGGCGTCTTGAGATCCGCTTGGATTTCAGTAGTCGCTTGACAGACCCTGCCATTTCCTTCCTTTTCTTCTGGGGAATGGAAAGGCGGTGTGACTGAAGGTTCCATTGGATTCCTAACCATTGGAACTTCTGAGCTGGAGAGAGGCGAGATTTCTTCACGTTTATCTTGAATCCCAGGTGTTCTAGGTACTGGGTGACTTTGCTGCAGGATTTTAAACAATCCTCGGGCGATGGAGCCCAGACTAGCCAATCGTCGAGGTAGGCCATCACCTGGACGTCTCGGAGGCGGAGCTGTTGTACTATGGCGTCCGCCAGCTTTGTGAAGATCCGAGGGGCCACATTGAGGCCGAAGGGCATGGCCCTGAAGGCGTAGCTTTTCCTTTGGAGTCGAAATCCTAGGTAGGAGGAAGCGTGATGGTTCATTGGAACGTGCCAGTAGGCACGTAGGTCTATGGAGACCGTGTAAGAACCTCGAGGCAGAAGGGTCCTTATTTGTTGAAGAGTCAGCATCTTGAACTTGTCATTCGCTATGAACTTGTTGAGGGGGGATAAGTCCAGAATAACTCTGAGTTTGTCGGAGTCTTTCTTGAAGACACAAAACAGTCTCCCTTGGAACCTGGTGGACTTTACCTTCCTTATCACCTTCTTGTTCAAGAGATCTAGGACATATTCTTCCAGAAGGGGGGTTGATTGTTGGAAGAATTGCTGGAAGGTTGGGAGTGGTTGAGTCCAACTCCAGCCTAGACCCTTCTTGACGATGCTGTGTGCCCAGGGATCGAAGGTCCAACGATCCTGGAATTGGCGGAGTCTTCCTCCCACCGGAAGCACTTCATTGCTTCTGATGTCCTGAGGGCTTACTGCCTCGGCCGCTAGCTCCCTTTCCTCCTCTGCCTCTGGAGGGACGGCGAGACGCGTCTCTGCCTGCACCTCTGCTTGAGCCTCTACCTTTGGGACGAAAGGTAGTCGTCTGTTGCTCGAAAGCAGGGGTGAAAACCGGTGACTGTGACAAGACCGGTTGGGTGACCAGCTGAAAGGTCTGCTGTGGTTGAGCTGCCACTTGGGGAGTAGCGGGTCCCGGAAACTGTCGTCTTTGTTGACGTTGCTGGGGTTTGTTTGGAGGATTTCCTCTTAGGTTGAGGTCCGTCGTCCTGAGAGGATTTCCTCTTTTTTGACATGCCCCACTTGTGGAGAAGGTTCCTATTCTCCGTGGCGGCTTTGTCGGTGATCTCCTTCACGAGGTCAGAAGGAAAGAGGTGTTTTCCCCAGATGTTGGAGGAAATCAGCCTCCGGGGTTCGTGTTTCACAGTGGCACCTGCGAACACAAATTCACGACAGGCTCTCCGAGCCTTCATGAAGAGGTACATATCCTTCACCAGGGTTGCCATGTGGGATTTGGCGAGTACCATGTAGTGGTCTGGTACTCTGGTGTCACAGGCCACGATATCGAGTTGGACCTGGTGGGACATGGATGCTGCGAGCCTCTCCTTCGTATCTTGTTCCCGACGAAGGAGGTGATCGTTGAGTTTCGGGAGGTCTTCGTTAAACTGACGTCCGGCGACGTCAGGATCTAGCTTTCCCACCACAAAAGTATGCTGGATGTCCTTCCAGTGTCGAGCGTCGGGGGGAGTCACTATGGAGAAGGGTCTGCACTCCTCCAGTGCAGGGCAGGCTTTTCCTTCTTCAACAGCCTTGAGGCACGCAGCGAAGGCCTTTTCCATGAAGGGAAGTACTGCATCCTCGGGTGCGACGTAGGTAGGGTGCTTCTTGCTCAGGGCCGGAAGCTTAGAGCAGGTAAAACCCCTACTTTTAAATGTATTGGCTAGCATAGCCTGGGCCTTCGCGAGATCGAACACTATCTCCTCCTTGGGTTCGGTCTCTTCTTTAGAGACAGGTTCAGAACGAAGCCGGACGTAACAGTCCGGGTAGGCCTCGAAGTTTGGGAAGAACTCCACGTCTTCCAGGGGGACCGTGCCGATCTTTTCGCTGACGAAGATCCTGCCGGTCGCGATAACCATATGCTCAGCATACCTCCAGGGGTTGGCGTGTGAGCATGCAGGGAGATCCTTAACCGAGATCTTCTTCGGTTCTTTGGATCCTATCATGGACCTGATGAACTCCTGATTTTCTTTCAGCCCGCGTCCATGATGGCTTTGATCATCCGGAACATTTCTTGAGCGGATGGCATGGGTTCCGGGGTAGCGGAGGTAGACGGGAGAGACACTCCCGTCGGTGTAGGAGTAGGGGCGGTGATGGAAGGAGGAGCGACCTCTTGCTCCGACTCGGCGTATTCCACCTGGTCCTCATCATCTTCCGCACCTTGAGCCATAAGGGTCTTCTCCGTGCCCTCCGAAATATCCGACATGTGTTCGTCGTTCTCGGAATCCAGGTGGCACTCGTGCATGGACTGGGCCATGACTACGTCTGGTTCCACCGTAATTTGGACAGTTGGGATCAAATCTTTGGGCACCACAGAATCAGGGGAGGCCTTTGGGAACAAAAGGGACCTCATTTCTTCAGTGGCCAGGTACGGTCCGGTGGCATTCTTCTGGAAGCCACGCACCCACTTGCGTAGCTTATCCCGAGAAGTGTCCCTGACCTCCGCTGAGGGAGGGTTATGGAAGGCATCAACTAGGTGAGCCTGGCAGACCGTACAGTTCAGTGGGTCCCAGAATTTCAAATCCCCTTTCTTGTTAGCACAAGAGGCGTGAGTCCTACAAGCCGTATGCCCGTAGAAGTGCGGGCGTTTCACAGCGCAGAAGTCGAAGTCACACTTCATCTGCTCCTCCTGTGGAAGAAAGAGAAAATGAGTATGGGGGAGTCATAAGAATGGCTCATAAACTAAGTTAATATTAATCATTAATTTTAACTTGATAATGGGTGTGATGCACAGAGGATTGAGATAGGAAAGAAACATCCTTGGACAATCCGAGGTGACCGAAGGCACAGGATAGAATTCCAGTAGAAGTCCATAGGGCAGATGGAATTCCATGGGAATTGTCAAGGATAAGGTTGGGATTGAGGCCACTCAGTCCCAAATTAGAGGGCTAAAGGATCCCAAAGGGTAACGGCTTCCGGCAACCAGCCGCGCTAAGATACACGCAGCATGCTGGAAATCTGTAAAATGCAAGAAGACAGCATGATTACCAGTAGAACAGTACTAAGGTACTGATCCATTTACGTAAACAAGCCATCTGGTTGCAGTGTAGGGCAATCAGTATTAGATGATAGCTAGTAGAAGGGGGTGCAAGTCGTCTTGACGCCTCCGGAAGGTTCCGGCAGACCGCCGGCACGCCGGAGGCCGCTCCAGCAGAGTTTCTGGCATTAGGACAGACAATATGAAAGTCAAGAGTAATACCAGGGTGGCATCCGCCGGGACAGCGGCGGCACGCCGGCAGAGGGAGCGGCGGCTCCGGCAGCCGGAGGTTGCCGGATTGGTGACAGGAACAAGGATGGTTATAGCAGAACCGGACTGCCGGCAGTGGATGCCGGCACTCCGGGGGCCGGCCGGCGGGCGGACGACCAAGCTAAGAGGAAGGGGGAGAGCCATCGGCTGGAAGCCGGCGGCAGGCGGCAGTCCCCCAGCACACGGAGGACTGGCGGCCAAGGGGATATGGAGTGAGTCACCAAGGTAGGAGGTGGGTATCACCGACAGTGGAGGCGGCAAGGGACCGGCACCCGGATAGTAAAAGAGACAGAGGGAGGGATGTAGGGGTTCCGGCCATGGACTCCCAGACATCCCCCCCTGAGTGGGTGTACCCATGATAGAGGCTGACTCTATCACCCAAAAGCAGGGGCCGCAGAGGACCGGGAGCTAGGGTAGCCCAAGGGAGGGCTAGGGGACACCCAAAGGGGGGGGGGTGAGACCCCTGCATACAGAACACATCCAGTGGCTAACCCCATAGGACACTATGAAGGGTATATGTACCAGAGCGGACTGTACACAGAAGCTCAAGGTAGCCCTATCACTCCACCCTAAGGAGGAGTTGTAGGACAGGGGACAGATGGGTATAGACTAACCTAAGTATAGGCTAGGCCATACAAGAGATAGGTGGGGAGGGGAGAAGAGAAGGGTCTTCCATGGAAGGGGTTCTGTACCAGAGCGGCCACTAAGGAAGGGAGGACACTCCCTAACCTAAGGTAAGGCAGCCTGACTGAAAACGGTGCATGGGTACAGTTTCAGCAAGGGACAGAATTAACCCCTCCAAAACCTAACCTAGAGCAGGGATGTACGTCCTGAACTAGGAAGGATTGAAGACATATCGCTATCGCAGGAAAGTCGTAGACTTAGTCCTAGCAATAGAGGAAGGGCTAGCCGTTCCTCACTCTCAGGCGCAACCCTAAGGGGGGTCATTCCCTTAGGGAGGACAGAGATGCGATAAAATACTCTGATAAGAGCTTGATCCCTTTACGTGGTAGGGGGAGCAAGACTACACAGAGGGAATGCCCAAGGGCAGGGGGATGAAGGAAGCATATAGGGGTCCTACATGTAGGTTAGGTTAGGAAGGCACACTGACTAACCTATCCCCTATATGGTCCCTGAAGGCGAAAACACTTGCATCACAGTCAATAGTATTGTAAAATAATGCCACTATCTTCATAAGTAAGCCTAGGATCACTGATAAAATCATGCATGAACACTGATATAGGCGCTCTGGCCTGGGGGCTATAGCAGCCAACTGGTATGGGGTCAATCGATGACCGGTAAAAAAGCGTCAAAACACGATATAAAAGTTCCTAGCTATGAAGACTAAATAAACTAATATTATCGATTAGTAAATAAGGCCGGAAGCGTTGTTGCGGCTAACTAAATAAGGCATGCAGAACCACAACGACGCCATAAAATGGCGGGTCCGGTTGAGGCACAGCTCTGCCACAAAACATCAAATATCTCGAAAAGTAATATTTACTTTACGGTCAGAGCTTAACTAAACAATACTGGAACCTTGTACTCAACTTTCCAGAAGAAGGCGAGGCTGAAGGTAGCGACATGATAAAGATGCAAGACGATAAAGTGAGCACAGGGAAAATCCGTCTAAGTAAGGCGAGCTACTGTAAAAAGGATGAAGACGGACGTGACGTCATTTAGCAATGGCGCCCGTTTGTTTACGTCTCGAGTACCAAAAGTAGCCACGGACGAGATTAGCTGTGGAACGGCTCCCAGCTATTCTACGCCTTTACACACCGAAGGTTAACTCTGTTCGGGGTGTAGATAGCTATGTGGCGCGTTAATACATGCGTCCCTTGTTGATATACGATGTCTTAAAAGGGAAACCTTTAGGATACTCGCTCCAGAAGTTAGAATTCTGTGATAACCTGTGGTTAAATTCTCTGGGAATATCTTAGTAGTTATTTACCCAAGGAAGCTACCAAAAAGGAACCTTCCATCAGGACGCCATGGCTTGAGCCCAAATATATATATATATATATATATATATATATATATATATATATATATATATATATATATATATATATATATATATATATATATATATGTACATATATATACATATATATATATATATATTTACATAGATTATATAAACATATATATATATATATATATATATATATATATATATATATATGTATGTATGTATGTATATCTAAAATAATGTATAGATAGAGAGGTAGATATAATATGCAGTATTATATATATGTATATATACATACCGTATGTATATATATATATATATATATATATATATATATATGTATATATATATATATATATATATATATATATATACTGTATGTATATATATATATATATATATATATATATATATATATATATATATATATATATATATAAATATATATATATATATATATATATACATAAATATACACATACATACATATATAATATACATTGTTTGTGCATATTTATCAACGCAAGTGCGGACGAAACAGATAATTCCATTAAATTTAGCACAAGAACTTTCCAAGGATAGGAAGTCATTCCTAAACTACCGAAGTATGCAGATATAATCAATCGTCTTCCAACCGAAAATATGCGGAGAAATGATCTTTTCGTCGACTTCATTAACGACCTTTAACAATCAAGGCTTTCATTCAACTGTACCGTAGTGTTGTTCATTTTGAGGTCGCAGGCAAGACTTCGCGACGTGACAACTTAATCTAACACTATTATTCCAACTACGATCAAGATTTAAAATTCTTCGATAGGATAATAAGTCTACGTGGAAGAAAGAAAGCTGTGGGTACATAGAAACCTAAGGTTGCTGTGGCCTGATTGGTAACATCTCTGCCTGGTTGTTGCAAGTCGGGGGTTCGAGTCCCGCTCAGTCTCGTTAGTGCCATTAGTGTCTGCAACCTTACCATCCTTGTGAGCTAAGGTTGGGAGGATTTGGGGGAGCCTATAGGTCTATCTGCTGAATCATCAGCAGCCACTGCCTGGCCGTCCCTGGTCCTAGCTTGGATGGAGAGGGGGCTTGGGCGCTGATCATATTATATATGGTCAGTCTCTAGAGCATTATCCTGCTTGCTAGGGCAATGTCACTGTCCCTTGCCTCTGCCATTCATGAGCGACCTTAAACCTTTAAATGTTAAACTCCAGCTTGATATGTCTCCATAGATTTATCATGTACAAATGGTACAGTTACAGAGACCAACTTCCTTGGTAGACACACATATGATGGATGTTTTTTTTTTCTTTCTTTCTTTTTTTTCGGGAGGAGGGACTGCCACTGGGGGTGGTGTTCAAAA
>NC_090754.1:72223856-72226356 GCF_036898095.1 Palaemon carinicauda
CGAGATAATTCTTTACAAAATTATACTTCAAACATTCAATATACGCAACAACTTCGTAAATATCACCATAATGAAATTACAACCTAAGAATCATCATAACTAGGGTATAGCAATTCAATAATCAATTCTTGCCTAAGACTTTCCATGAAGAATCAAATTCTCTACTATTACTTTACATGAAAAATATAAAGTTTTGGGCTATTTCTCTTCATGAAGAATAAAATTCTTGGCTATTTCTCTTCATGAAGAATAAAATTTTCGGGTATTTCTCTTCATGAAGAATAAAATTCTTGGCTATTTCTCTTCATGAAGAATAAAATTTTCGGGTATTTCTCTTCATGAAGAATAAAATTCTTGGCTATTTCTCTTCATGAAGAATAAAATTCTTGGCTATATCTCTTTATGAAGAATAAAATTCTTGGCTATTTCTCTTCATGAAGAATAAAATTCTTGGCTATTTCTCTTCATGAAAAATAAAATTCTTGGCTAATCCTTCACATGAAGAATCTAATTTTTGGCCATTACTTCAAACGAAGAATCTAATTCTTGTTCATTACTTTACATGAAGAATCAAAATCTTGGAAATTATAATTATAATCATAATTATAGTTATAGTTATAACTATAACTATATAATCACCATCATTAACCTCATGATTATTATTATTATTACTATTACCATTATTATCTTATAATTATTATTATTATTATTATTATTATTATTATTATTATTATTGTTGTTGTTGTTGTTGCTATTACAAGCTAAGCTACAAATTTAGTTGGAAAGCAAGATGTTATAAGCCCGCTATAAGCCGAAGGGCTCCAACTGGGAAAATTAACCCAGTGAGGAAAGTAAACAAGGAAATAAATAAACTATAAGAGACGTAATGGACAATTAGAATAAAATATTTTAAGAACAGTAACAACATTAAAAAAAAAAACAAGAGGAATAGAAACAAGCTAGAATAGTGTGCCTGAGTGTACCCTCAAGCAAGAGCACTCTACCCCAAGACAGTAGAAGACTATGGTACAGAGCCTATGGCACTACCCAAGACCAGAGAACAATGGCTTTTATTTTGGAGTGTCTTCCTCCTAGAAGAGCTGCTTACCATATCTAAAGCCTCTCTTCTACCCTTATCAAAAGAAAAGTAGCAACTGAGCAATTACGTTGCGGTAATTAATCCCTTGAGCGAAGAATTATTTGGTAATCTTAGTATTGTCAGGTGTATGAGGATACAGGATAACGTAGAAAGAATAGGCCAGATTATTCGGTGTATGTGTAGGCAAAGGATGAATGAGTCGTAACCAGAGAGAGGGATCAAATGTAGTACTGTCTAGCCAAAGGACCCAATAACTCTAGCGGTAGTATCTCAACGGGTGGCTGGAGCCCTAGCCAACCTATTACCTTTACATAAAGAATCGATTACTATGCTATTATTCTACACGAAGAATCAAAACTTTGGCTATTACTTTACATGAAAAAGTCAAATTCTTGGCCATTACTCTCCATGAAGAATCACATTTTTGGTTATTACTCTTTATGAAACATCAAGTTCTTGGCTATTGCTCTCCATGGAGAGTCAAATTCATGTCTATTACTCTCCATGAAAAATCAAATTATTGGCTATTGCTCTGATAAATTAGGTTTAAATTATCTTGTGGAAGATGATTTTGAGTTACAGGACACAAAACCCATTAGACTTTCCATGGAATTCATGAATAACATACTTGTTGCCTATCACTCTTAATTTGAAAATAAGATTCTTGTCTATTGCTCTACGCGAAAAATCAATTTCTTGATTGTTAATTTACATGAAGAATGAAATTCTTGGCCATTACACTAAAAGGATAATGAAATTCTTGGCCATTACACTAAAAGGATAATGAAATTCTTGGCCATTACACTAAAAGGATAATGAAATTCTTGGCCATTACACTAAAAGGATAATGAAATTCTTGGCCATTACACTAAAAGGATAATGAAATTCTTGGCTATTGCTCTCTCCATAAAGAATAAAATTCTTGGCTATTACTCTTTATGAATAATCCAATTCTTTTTCATTAATATCTAATAAAGAATGCAAAGCTTGGCCATTACTCTCCATGAAGATTCAAATTCTTTGCTATTACTCTCCAAGAAGAATCAAATCTTTCGCTATTACTCTCCTTCAATAATCAAATTCGTTGCTATTGCTCTCTAATAAAGCATCAAATTCTTAGCTATTACTCTCATTGAATAATCAAATTCTTCATGACTACTCTCTAATAACTAATGAAATTCTTTGCTATTACTCTATATGAAGAATCAAATTCTTTGCTATTACTCTCCATAAAAAATAAAATCTTTGGCTATTACTCTCAATGAAGAACCAAATTCTTGGCTATTAATTTGCACGAAGAATCAAATTTTGGTTAATACTCTGCATGTAGAATAAAATTCTTGGCTATTTCTTTCATGAAAAATCAAATTTTTGGCTATTACTCTACAGGAAGAATTAAAT
>NC_090754.1:72228856-72231356 GCF_036898095.1 Palaemon carinicauda
TAATCTAACCCAACTTAAATGACATTTCTCGTTAATCAAAGATAGTTTTTCCACCGATTCTGTTTCTAGTTTAATTAGACTAATGGCTTTTTATTTATGGTTAGCGAGTTTGTTTTCGGGCTATATGATCCTACACTGGAGCCGGGGAGTCCATTCAGCAATTACGTTAAAAGCAGAAAGATAAGATGTGGGTGCAGCTAAGAGTTTACCTCTACAACATTTTTAATGTTACTGACGACAAACAGGGTCCATCCCCCGATCACTGATATAATTTTTTTTTTTCACCCAATCACCGTTTTTTTTAACCCGATCACCGGTTTTTTTTTCTTTTTTTTTTACCCAATCACCGTTTTTTTTTAACCCGATCACCGGTTTTTTTTTTTTAAATATATATTACTCAATGTAATCACTCGAACGTGGTTAACAGAAGAGATTCCAGAACGTGATTCCCATCCTGCGGACATCATATACCGTACATAATAATCTGCCCAAGGTCTATTCATTCAGCATTCTTATGTAGGTCCAATGGTTCAAGAAGTTTGTCCAGGTATGAAAATAGTCTCTACATTAATTTATTACCATATATTTTTATGTTAACAATAATGAAATTTTTTTTTATTAAAATGATGATCAAGCTGGTGATCGTCTATTGAGAGAGAGAGAGAGAGAGAGAGAGAGAGAGAGAGAGAGAGAGAGAGAGAGAGAGAGAGAGAGAGAGAGAGAGAGAGAGACCCCAACAGTTATGGGGAAATACTGTTCCGTATGAGTACTTAAGGTGATTCCCATAGTAAATATAAACGACCATATAAAAGAAATTATTTATAGAATTGTAATGGACACATCGCAGGCCAATATTCACAGCCCATCATACTATGAGCAATAATTGAGAATGACTCGGCAAAGACTTGAAAAAATTCGAATGGAAGAGAGAAGATTGAAGAGTGCACACAAACAATGCAACTGTGAGAAGTTTTGATTGTGGATTTCTCAAACCGTCACCTCAATAAATCAATAAGAAAAAAACTTCAAAAAATGGCTCTCAGAGCAACGGATGCAAATGTCTTAAATGAATCGCGGTAGAATTAATATTATAAGATAAAAACATGGATAACTTGATAACAATTAAAAGACGAAACGATCAGCATGAATTCTAAGAGAAGAAAAAAATGAAAAAATACAAACTTTTAAAACAAAACGGACACTATTAATACGTTACAAAAACAGAATTTGGCATAATTCCCAAATAATTCAACATATTCGTAAAGCCTAGCTAATAAAAAAAGGAAGTCGAGAGAGTAGATTTATTAACAGAAACACGATCGTTATCAAATACAAGTTTCTTCTAGTGGTTATAATACGTTAAAAAACATTACCATTTCCACATATTCTCAGGTTAGACAAAGGTTAGAAAAACATTTACTGATGAACTAGTAATAATGTTCAACCCTCGACGGGCTAAAGTGATAACAAATGGTCAAAACAATTGTAGCAAAAGCCATGATTTAAGTTTTCTCTGCGTCAAGAACCTCAACTCAGCAATCATACTTAATCTCCTTCAAGTGATTATTTTTATTTTTCCTTATGTACTTTCAACTCTTACGATTCAAGGGAACTTGGCCAAAACTTCCTAATTCAGGCAGCAAATGAAATAACCTGCCAGACTGTCATCGATACCGCTCTGTGTCAAGGTCAGAGCTAGGCGGTCATCTAGCCTTGACCCAGTTCCCAAAGGTAAACGCTTATTACGATTTCCCTGCCAGTTTCACAAGGCAAACTGAGCATCCCTACTTCCGAAATTATGTTTAGGTAACGTAGCGTTCGAAGACAACAATGCCTTATTATGCTATAAGCCCCAGGGATCCAAAAGGGAAAATAGCCAAGTGAGGAAAGGAAATAAGGAAAAACTAATATTGCAAATTATGAAGGCCTCCAAGAAGCATGTATGAATTTATGTTAAGTAAGTTATGATTTAATTCACGATTAGGTTATCATTTAATTCAAGACTAGTTATCATTTAATTCAAGATTACGTTGTTACTTAATTCAAGACCACGTAATTATTTATTTCAAGACTAAGGTATTATTCTATTCAGGATTACGGTATCATTTAATTCAAGAATACGGTATTATTTAAGAGTAAGGTATTATTTAATTAAAGACTCAGGCATTGTTTAATTCAAGACTAAGTTATTATTTCATCAAAGTTTAAAGTTATCATTTAATTTAAGACTACGTTATTACCTATTTCAACACCAAGGTTTTATCTAATTCAAGACTAAACACCAAGGTTTTATCTAATTCAAGACTAAGTTATTATTTGATTCGAGACTACGTTTTTATTTAATTCGACACTATTATTCAACATTTTATAATTAATTGTAATGAACTTCGGGAGGAGACTAGTCTGTTCTGCTTCAAGAAAGATTAGATTTTGGTGATGCATAAAAAAAGCCAATTCATTTTGTAATAAAATTCCACCATAAATGGATAACAAAACTAGT
>NC_090754.1:72241356-72273856 GCF_036898095.1 Palaemon carinicauda
CTAAACAATGAATAATATATTAAGCAAAATATTTCCCTATCCCCCCTTTCATAACTTCATATGCTCTATATATTATGATCAAAGGTTAAGCTGTCACAGACACACACATGTACTTCCAACAATTCTGCGTAAGTAGTATATTTTTTTTTACATAATTTCTACCAGTTTTCACCTACATCTTAACATCTATTGTTTTCACTTGGCCAAATTACCTCAAACCCCATGTCTTTTAAATTATACAATCATCCTCTTCCCTTTTTAATAACTCGGCCATTCCTCTACTTAAGAATCCTTTTGACCAACCATACACATATATAATTTCTCATCAATATCAAAGTTATTTTATTCAAATTCAACAACTACCCTTTATCATCATAAAGCTAAAAATAACCCAAAACCCCATTTCTATACTGTAGTTTAACTCCTGCTTCCTGAGTATTACTTTTCTCATTCTTAAATATGCACGGATCCTGCCATTGCTTTATTTACTTCATTATTATTTTTTCCTCCAACCCTAACATCTTCAGTTACATTCATCACTACACTTAATTCTTCCTTAAATCTTGTCATTAATAATTCCATTTTTTCAATACAATTCGTGTTTTCCTCCTTTCCTACCATCATCAATTACAATCATCACTACAGTTCATTTATCCCCTCATCCTACCATCACCACTTTCATTCATCACAATTAATCCCCTCCTCCATCCTACCATCATAAAATCCATTCGTCACAATTCATTTTTCATCTCGCCCTACCATCATCATTTCCATTCATTAAAAAAAAAAAAAAAAAAAAAAAAAAAAAAAAAAAAAAAACATAAATCGACAGCAGTCTTTCCTCGGCCATCCTTAACTGCATCATTATATTGATGAATTATAAGAAGAATTATAAGAAGAAATAGAAGTGCTTCCATATGGTGTTTCTGTGATGTTACAAGTTTGCTAAAATCGTATATCATTTATAAATTTTATTATAGTTTATTTCTTTGTTTCCTTTCCTCACGGGGCTATGTTTCCCTGTTGGAGTCCTTGGGCTTATAGCCTCCTGCTCTTCCAACTAGGGTTATAGCTAAGCTAATAATAATAATAATAATAATAATAATAATAATAATAATAATAATAATAATAATAATAATAATAATAATAATAATAATGATAATAATAATAATAAAAACTACGAAGCGTTTCGAGGATAAGTCCTTCCTCTTCTTCAGGTAGAGAGACATGCAGAAGAGGACCCGCACCATCCTGAAGAAATTGATCAACCTCAACGGTGGCAAACTTCGTATACCACAGGAACGCCAGGAGTACATCAATATCTCGGGGTATACCCCGACTCCTGCACAGGAACAAATCCTCAAGATGGGCCTCAACTGCCACTACGTGACCAGACCAAGGCCCACTGATAAACGCCTCGAGGTCGAGCTGCTACTTGACTCAATCCTCGCCCTTCAAGATCGTGGCACCCTGCGGACTACTGATGCCCTCCAGCCCTTGCTTCTTGCTGAGGCCCTCACTGAGAGGGGTCGTTACACCAGTGGTATCGTCACCCAGGATATGAAGGCAGCTGCCAAGGAACTTAAGCAGGTTGCTGGTGTTACTGTTCGTAGGGCAGACAAGACTGCTGCCTTTGTGCTTATTGACACAGAGGAATACCACAAGAAACTCGACGACATCCTGGCTGATTCCTCAAAATTTGTGCGCCTCACTAGAAACCCTATCGAAGAAATCAAGAAAGAGGCTAACAAAACCATCGAGGCCGTGAATGCAGCAACCAATGCCATGCACCTACCAGTTATTTCAGGGGATTTCTGGCCGGGCTACCTTTATGGCAATGTGAAAACCCACAAGCAGGGCAACCCCCTACGCCCCATTATAAGTCAATGCCCTACTCCGACTTACCAGCTTGCCAAACGACTGAATGCCATCCTGACGCCCTACATTCCAAATCGTTACTGTGTAGCTTCATCCACTGAATTCCTGGATAAAATTAAGGACTCTACGTGTGGACGAAACCATAGACCTTATCGCAGATAGGGTCTATAGGGACGACTCTACACCATCTCTGAACATCCCTGAACCAGCCCTTCGGACCCTCCTAGCCATCTGTACGAAGAGGGCCCCCTTTACCACTCATCGAGGGCATACCTACTTACAGAAGGATGGTGTAGCGATGGGCTCACCCCTGGGAGTCCTATTCGCGAATTTTTACATGGGAATTGTAGAAGAGAGAGTGTTCTCCCGTGTAGAATGCCCCTTTCTGTACTTTAGGTACATAGACGATACCTTTGTGAAAGCGAGATCAAGTGATGAAATCGAGACTTTGAGGAAGATGTTTGAGGACCATAGTGTACTCCGTTTCACCCTCGAACACAGCCAAGATAATCGCCTCCCGTTCCTGGATGTCCTAGTCACCTCGACGGAGAATGGATTTCGGACCACAGTGTATACCAAACCCACAAACCTAGGCATGTGCTTGAATGGAGACAGTGAGTGCCCCACCCGATATAAGAGTTCTACCATCAAGGCTTACGTCAGGAGGGCCCTGTCGCACTGTTCCACCTGGTGCGACACACACAAGGAACTGGACCGAATATCCCAAGTACTTGTCAACAATGGATTCTCCAATAAGCACGTCCAAAAGGAAGTCAGGAAAGCAGTAGACAAGTGGTACGAACCCGACCCCGCCGAGAGAATCGACAGTAGCAATAACATCAAGCTATTTTACAAAGGACATATGCATCCGAATTACCTGCAAGACGAGAAGGCAATGAAAGAAATCATCAAGAATAATGTATCCCCTACTGAAGACACCCTGAAATTGGACTTCATTATATATTACCAAACGGCCAAGACGAAAAGCCTTATTATGAGGAATAACCCAGCGCCCCCAGAGCAGGATTTCTTAAAGAAGACGAATGTTGTCTATGCATATCAATGCCCTATCCGTGGTTGCCGTAAATTATATTGGCATGACAACTATGCGTCTTTCCAAGAGAATTTCTTGCCACGTACAGCAAGGGGCTATAAAGAATCATGCCCTACAAAGACATAACACCCCTATTTGTCGAGCTGATATTGTCAGTAACACCAAGATTATTGGTAGCGCCCCAGATGGTCGACGTCTACGCATCCTAGAAGCTCTACTGATACAGCGAGATAAACCCACCCTTAATACGACCCAAGAGATGTTTTTGTTACCATCAAGCCGTCGTATTGATACATCAAGAAACCCGAATTTTGACGCCGAAGTAGGAAATGATCTCAGCCACGTGGGACACTTTTCTGAGCGGGAGAGCAGCCTGGCTGGCTCAGAGCGCGCCTCAGCCAATCAAAACTCAGGTCCCCCGATGACGTCACAGACTGGTGTTCCCGGCCGAGATCATCATACACCAGGCACCATACCATATCAGCTCCGATCAACCAATGAAAACCAATGAAAATTCCAGCCCTTTCACTTGTAATCCTGATCCTGGGTATAAATACCACCCGACTGCAGCATCCACCTCACTCTCTACCTGAAGAAGAGGAAGGACTTATCCTCGAAACGCGTCGTAGTTTTTACTATTTTGTACCAAAAGTTTTACTTGTATTTTGTGAGAATATACTTGAAAAGTCTTCCCGATTTTGTCATTCACCCGACTGATGAATTTTTCAAGTCTGCTGGCTGATTGCAGCGCTCTAGAGAAGAGAATTATCCGGAAAATAGAAAAATTGGATAAGAAAATAAACTCTGCCGATGCAGCCATTACTTTTAACTCAACCTGCCTAAAAGAGGGTCTCCTACCACAATAATAATAATAATAATAATAATACTGATGATAAGAGGAATAATAATAATAATAATAATAACAAAAACAATAACAATTATAACAACAACGACAACAATAATAATAATAATAATAATAAAATGTTATTAATAATAATAATAATAATAATAAAAATAAAAATAATAATAACAATAATAATAATAATAATAATAATAAAAATAGAAATAATAATAATAATAATAATAATAATAATAATAATAATATAATAATAATAATAATAATAATAATAATAATAATAATAATAATAATAATGAATTATTTACAAATCTCTTGAATCTCTTAAAGATCATCACACACACACGCGCGCGCACACACACATACACACACACATATTTTACGAAAAAATCTTTGACTTTGAAGACAATTATCTAGTAATCTTGAAGACCAGTTCCAACTGTCTCCAGATACCAGAGCGGATTCTGGAGTGTCTTCAGAGATTTTAATTTTTCCAAAATATAGCTGATTCTGGTCTCTCGATCCGCATGAGTTTAATATGGCAGTATTAAAAGCATTTATCGTGAGCGTGTTGGTGTGTGTGACCGGAGCCCTTTTTGGAGGAGGACTCCACCTGAAAAACGCAGCAGCTTCGGCGATACAAGCGCGGAAGGCTGCCTGCGAAATTCCTATTAAAGAACTCGGGGGACAGCTGAGGACTTTGCAAGAGTCCTTCGTCTACAGATGGTTTTCGTGGTTCCTCCCAGAGGCGCCGCGCTTCCCAAGAGACTGTGGTGTTGCACCTGCCTCGCAGGATTCAATCCTCGGAAGGTGGACGCGAAGCTGTCCTATTGTCGGGGGCGTTTTGAGAGCCGCCGATGAAGTCGAACGGTGTGAACTCGGACTGATGGAAATGCAGAGAGAAGCTGAGAGATTCAACGAACAGCTGAATTCGAATTGGCTCCTTCGAAAGTTTCTCCCCGAATTCCAACTTGGAGGAAGGGAAGAAGAGGGCATTTCTGTCGCCAATTCAAACCATTCAATTTACATCGGAGCAGCTCTTGCAGTTTCCGTCATGGCTGGCGGGATCTTCTGGGCTGTGACCAGAAAGTCTGAGGAAGAAAGCAAAGAGGATGAAGAGGAGGATATTGGAAAAGTGGAGCGAGAGGAAGATGACGAAGTCTGCAGTGATGAAACCGAAGAGGAAAGCACATTCGAAAATGAAGTTTCGGATGAATCTTCGGTGGAGGCTGCTGCAGATGAAGACATTTCTCCTCAAGATGAGATTTCACAGACGGAGGAAAAGAAGGAAATTGATGAACTCGACCAAGTCTGCAGTGATGAAACCGAAGAGGAAAGCACATTCGAAAATGAAGTTTCGGATGAATCTTCGGTGGAGGCTGCTGCAGATGAGGACATTTCTCCTCAAGATGAGATTCCACAGACGGAGGAAGAGAAGGAAACTGATGAACTCGAAACAAGTGAAGAAATTTTTAGAGAAAACTCTACTGAAAAAGAGCCAGTGCTGGAGAGCAAAAAAGAAGAATTCTTCAATAATGAAACTGATGAAGAGGTCGGAATCTCACAGGAGGAAGACGCTTCTGCACGAGATGATATTTCTTCCGAAGTTGAACAAATTGCACAGTTGGGAGAAGAGGAGAACATTATGGAAGTTGAGGAAATATCTGAAGAACTTGTCATTGAAACCTCTTCTGAGAAAGAGCCAGTGAAGATGGCTGAAGCAGAAGAGTGTTACAATGAGGAGCCTTCAGTCAAAGAGGAGAGATCGGATCGTGAGGAGAATCCAGAGGAATCCAGCGGAGAAGATCGGGAAATAAACAACCCGGAAGGATACAAAGCATCTAACAACGAGGACAAAAGTGTCTTGGAACGTGACACAGAAAAATTTTCATTTCCTATCCCTCCCCCTCCACTGGCATCAGGCAGAGACAGATCTAAACCAGAGCCTCCAAAATTCCTAACGCTCAGTAATAAACAGAAGAAGAAAATTATCAAGGTGGTTGACCGCATGAACAAGGTCAAGGAACCTCACGAGTTACTGGGCTGCTCGAAGAACCCAACTCAAGAGGAGGTCTGGCAGTGCTATCAATCCTTCATGAAGAACTGGATCTCTGAGTTTGGAAGCTTCGCCTTCCACAAGATGAAGGGTTATGGCTGCGTCGGTCGTCTCCTGGAGAGGGTGACCAATTCCTACTTGATGCTGCGATCTTTGCCTGAAGAGATCCAGGAGATCAATTATATCATTGAGGATGGAGACGCCTGGGACTTCGCTGAGGGATGGGGAGCGATGATGAAGAGAAGGACACAGCGAAAGGAGGAGGATGAAGAAGAAGACTGGGTACCAATGAGCACTTTGGAGGAAGAGGAAGGAGATGAGTCTGAAGTTCTTGCTGAATGGGAAGAAACAGATGTTCCCACAGCAAACGAAGATTCCGAAGTTCTCGCTGAATGGGAAGAAACAGATGTTCCCACAGCAAGCGAAGATTCAGAAGTCCTTGCTGAAAAGGAAGAAACAGATGTTCCCACAGAAAGAGAAGATTCAGAAGTTCTTGCTGAAAGGGAAGAAACAGATGTTCCCACAGCAAGCGAAGATTCCGAAGTTCTCGCTGAATGGGAAGAAACAGATGTTCCCACAGCAATCGAAGATTCAGAAGTCCTTGCTGAAAGGGAAGAAAAAGATGTTCCCACAGAAAACAAAGATTCAGAAGCTCTTGCTGAAAGGGAAGAAACAGATGTTCCCACAGCAAGCGAAGATTCCGTTCTCGCTGAATGGGAAGAAACAGATGTTCCCAAAGCAAGCAAAGATTCGGAAGTCCTTGCTCAAAGGGAAGAAACAGATTTTCCCACAGAAAACAAAGAAAGAGACAATATTCAGCAAGCAGTTCGTGAAGATTCACAGGAAACTTATGAATATTCAGAATACAGATATGTTAATGGAGACGCAGAAGAAAAAGAGGTAGAACAAGAGGATGAATATTATGAAGAAGGGTACTACGAAGAATATGACGAAGATTACTTCTATGAGGAATCTCTCTTAAGAGGTTCTGGCGTACACTGGGATTAAGCATCTACGTGGCTAGGATCTGAAATGACCAAGGCAAACCAAGACAGTAGGACCAAAAAGAGCCTTGAAGGACCACCAGGGGAGATATGATTCTCCCTAAATAGGCCCTAGGATATTAGTGTCCCAAAGGCACATGGATCAGTGATGCTCTGCCTTACAGCCCTGGAAGGACGCCTGGCCTAACTGCCCAGCTTGAAGGCCACTTGGGACAACCCAGAGGACAGGCACTGCAGAGGGAAGAGATTTTGCTTTTTCTAGTATGCTATGTACCTTGATGGGGTGTACAGGACCTTTGTCAAGTGTACAATGGTAGGATATCGGGATCTATTCTTTCGGATATCAACCTTCGGGTGGTTCTGGGGGAATAATCTAGAAGACCGGCTCTGCAGAGGGAACTAGCTGTTTTTTCTAGTACGCAGTGGACTTGTCCTCATGCGTTGGTTCAAGGCCCTTCAGCTGGGGAGGGAGGAGCGACGTCTTCTCCAGGGAGGTTTGTCTGCGGAGATTAGCATCCAATGTCTCCAATTGGATGGTTTAAAAAAAAAAAATACAAAAAAATACAAACAAAAAAATAAAATTAAATAAATAAAATACAAAAAAATACAAACAAAAAAATAAAATTAAATAAATAAAATACAAAAAAATACAAAAAAATAATTACAAAAAAATTACAAAAAAAAATAAAAAAAAAATAAAAAAAAAGGTTGGGAGGGAGGGTCGTGAGAACCAAGCCTGAGAACGGGCTGAACCCGCCTGATGAGCCCTTTGGTAAGGGCGAAACCCTTCTAGGTGTAGTAATAGGCTATATAAATGGAAACAGTTGAATATATATACATACACATTCATATATATATATATATATATATATATATATATATATATATATATATATATATATATATATATTTATATATATATATATACACACACATATATATATATATATAAATAAATATATATATATATATATATATATATATATATATATATGTGTGTGTGTGTGTGTGTGTGTATGTGTGTGTACAGTATATCCACTGGAATTCATTTATGGTAATAGCTTCTAAATGAGAAGAGATTCGAACTCCTATCACTCAGCCGGAACTATGCCTGCGAGGACTCAACCAACTGAGCTATCAAGAGAGATTTGATAGTTAAGTTGGTAGAGTCCTCACAGGCATGGTTTCAGCTGAGTGGCAGGAGTTCGACTGTCTGTTTAGCCAGAAGCTATTACCTCAAATTATTTTCAGTGGACATACTGTATAGTCTCAAGGTAGAATTCAGTATTAAATGTCACTGTTGTTGATATTTACATATACAAATACATATACATATACATATATATATATATATATATATATATATATATATATATATATATATATATATATATATATATATGTCGTGCATAATATGAGGAACTACCTAATTTGCAAACTAGGCAGACGATTTGCCTAATTTGCATATTAGGCAGTGGCGTTGCCTAACTTGTAAACGCATTTTAATACTATGCCTAATTCATAAACTAGGCAGCCTAATTCATAAATTAGGCAGCCTAGTTTATGAAATAGGCAATGTGCTTAGTTTGTGTATTAGGCAACTTTCATTTGATATCCAATAGCTCCTATAGCACTTATTCATTATAACATATATAGTTAATTATAAACATCAACAAAGTATTAACTAATTATTAACCTTTTCGATATCTGCACAATGTATTATGATATGCATGCTGCTTGCACAGAACTAAAATGGTGAAACAAAAACATCTATCAGCCAGTTCTATTTTACGAGTGACAATGGCTGTGGCCTAAAGTTGGATTTTTCTTTCAGTGACATCTTTTTGTCATGCAGTTCCCTGACAGGAACACTTTGTGAAACCTTGACCACCATGCAATTAGTGCAGGGTGTCAATTCGTCCAAATGGAAGAACTGTGTCTTCTTTAACGATGTTTCATCTCATCATTGCATTGTCAGCTTTTTTAAAGCTGGTTTCTTGATATCCAATTGTTTATAATGCCGTGGGCCGTTCCGATTCGGGGTGTCATTTCAGACTACAATCATTATGCCTGTTATGTTCCTACAATCCTATCTTCCCTGGTCAAACTCATTCACTGGTAAGAGAACTGCATCCTTTTATTGGAGAGGCACAAGTTGAGTGCGAAATTATGAGGCATTTCTGTTCTGCGTTTCTCTTGTCCAGATGTTGCATCTTTTCTACAAGCCTCCAATGAGGACAATTGCCTGCTCATGCTTTGCGATGTTTCTCCTTCAGCATCAAAATCCCTTTCAGAAACCGTAACTTCTATAGGGCCTCCAGTGTCGTACAATTCTTCGTGAATTTCATTGCCATTGTCGTCGCTGGTGTGTTCCCAACTGACGGTGGCTAACTGCTCAAGCTCCTCTTCTCTTTCAAGCTTCTCAATGATATATTGTGGCAGACTTGTCCTTTCCAAACCCGTTGTCCTTTTTCGACCACAAAAGATTTCCAAGGGTGTTCTGTTAATAAGGTTTCTATGTGGGGATGAGTTTATTTGAAGCATGACAAATAGTAGACCTTCTGCCCATTGAGTCGAGTCATTGTCATTCGTCCAGGCCATTCGTCCAGGATATCAGCATCTGCTTAACATCGCAGTTAGATTTTATTGATAACGGAAGGTATGAATTCTCTTTTGTTTTCAGACTGGAATACTACAGGTGGGGTCATCCATAGAAAAAAAGAAAAAAAAAAGCAAATTATTTAGTATGCTATTTCTGCTGCTGTCTTGGACTTTATAGACTTAAAGATCTGGAAATTTGAGACATTTTCATGATAATTTAAAACATATTTAAAAACACGGTCAGGGTTTGATTCCATCACGAGATCGACTTGTCCTCGCTCAGCTAAAGTGTTGCTTTTCAAAGACCGTACGACAATTCCCTTATTTGGTTTTGTTTTCTTTTACTTGTGTGTTTTACTGAGAGAGAGAGAGAGAGAGAGAGAGAGAGAGAGAGAGAGAGAGAGAGAGAGAGAGAGAGAGAGAGAGAGAGAGAGAGAGAGAGAGACTCACCGTGATCATTTTTTTTTTTATTCCACCAACTTTGATTACTTCAAATTTCTCTTTTAAATAATATGTTTTCTTCGTGGTGGTCCAGCAAGTCCGGCGACAATAACCTGGTACATTTCAGCATATGTTAACAAATACGTTTGAGATTTAATGTCTTATAGACTTGATCGAGTCTTTCTCTAAATCAAATTTTGTCGTCAGTCATCTTAGATGTATTGATAGCTGGCTAAGCACTGAGAAGCAGTGAGTAAGTAAGAGTTAATGAGGAACAACGAGAGACGTTTTACTAGAAACACTGAGAACAAAATAAAAGAGAGGTTAGGTTTAACAGGAAAATGTTACATGGCTGCCTAACTTTCAAATTAGGTAACTTGCCTATCTAACAAACTAGGCTACCTGATTTATAAACTCGGCTGCCTAGTTTATGAAATAGACAGTTTTAGAAGGAGTTTGGAAGTTAGGCAACATTAGTGCTTAATATACAAATTAGGCAATTCGATACCCTAGTTTATAAATTGGGCAATTCTTCATATTTGGCACGACATATATATATATATATATATATATATATATATATATATATATATATATATATATATATATATATTTACTGTATATATATATATATATATATATATATATATATATATATATATATATATATATATATATATATACAGTATATATATATATATATATATATATATATATATATATATATATATATATATATATATATATATATATATATGTACAGTATATATATATATATATATATATATATATATATATATATATATATAAATATATATGTATATACAGTAAATGCACATATATATATATATATATATATATATATATATATATATATATATATATATATATATATATATACATACATATATATATACATATATATATATATACATATGTATATATATATATAATATATATATATATATATATATATATATATATATATATATATATATATATACAGTATATACACTACCGCTAGAAAGTTATGTTGTCCTATGACTGGCCAGACATTGAATCCTTCTCTGGATCATTCTCTCTAGTTACGGTTCACTTTCCCTTTGCCTACACATACACCGAATAGCCTGGCCTATTCTTTACATATTCTCCTCAGTCTCATACACCTGGCAACGCTGAGTTTATCAAACAATTTCTTCTCTCAATGGGTTAACTACTGCACTGTAATAGTCCAGTGGCTACTTTCCTCTTGCTAAGGGTAGAAGAGACTCTTTTAAGCTATGGAAAGCAACTCTTCTAGAAGAAGGACACTCCAAAATCAAACCATTGTTCTCTAGTCTTGGGTAGTGCCATAGCCTCTGTACCATGGTCTTCCACTGTCTTGGGTTAGAGTTCTCTTGCTTGAGGGTACACTCGGGTACACTATTCTATTTCATTTCTCTTCCTCTTGTTTTGCTAAGGTTTTATAGTTTATATAAGAAATATTTATTTAAATGTCTGTTCCTGAAATATATTATTTTTCCTTGTTTCCTTTCCTCACTGAGCTGTTTTCCCGGTTGGGGCCCCTGGGCTTATAGCATCCTGCTTTTCCAACTAAGGTTGTAGCTTAGCAAGTAATAATAATAATAATAATAATAATAATAATAATAATAATAATAATAATAATATATATATATATATCTTTATATACATATATATATATATATATATATATATATATATATATTTATATATACACATATATATATACATATATATATATATATTTATATATATATTTATATTTATATATACATATATATATTTATATTTAGGCTGAAGGAACGTAGAGAGTAGAGGTCCCCTTTTTTGTTTTGTTTCATTGTTGGTGTCGGCTACCCTCCAAAATTGGGGGAAGTGCCTGGGTATATGTATGTATATGATGTATATATATATACATATATATATTTATATATACAAATATATATACACATATACATATATATACAGTATATAATATATATATATATATATATATATATATATATATATATATATATATATATATATATATATATATATATACTGTATATCATCATAATCATCAGACGTTACTAGTCCACTGCAGAACCAATGCCTCAGACATGTCCTTCCTTTTTTTCTATTTATGGTCTTCCTATGCCAGTACACACCGCAAACTTTCTTAGTTCGTCAATCCATCGTCTTCCCTTCCTTCTCCCGGTTCTCTTGCAATCTCTAGGGACCCATTCTGTTATTCTTATTGTCCATCTATTGTCTGTCATTCTCATTATGTTTCCTGCCCATGTCCAGTTCTTTTTCTTGCATGTTGTTAGAATATCCTTTACTTTAGATTGCTCTCATATCCATGTTGCTCTTTTTCTGTCTCTTACTGTTATTCCCATCATTATTCTTTCCACAGCATTTCAAGTTGTAACTGCTTTATGTTCTAAGGCTTTAATAAGACTGCAATTGTCTGATGCACAAGTTAATACTGGTATGACCAACTGGTTAACTAATTTTATTGTTAGAGAAATTGGCAATTTAATTTTCATAATCTAATTGTATTTAACAAATACTGTAATATATATATATATATATATATATATATATATATATATATATATATATATATATATATATATATATATATATGTGTGTGTGTGTGTGTGTGTGGGTGTGTGTGTATACACATCCATTCGCTTTTCCTTAAGACTGTACCTCAAGGGCGTTGCTTCATTCCAACGTCGTAATAAGATAAAAATGAATATGCATATTTCAAAGGGCACACAACGACATTGATACTCTACTTTCAATGTAGCAAGAACTAAGGACAGCATAAAAATCATTTCCGGCATTGCACCTTGCGTAACCCTAACGAAATACGTGACTTCAGTCATCCATTTCATGAAATAATAACCAACGTTTCGCTGTTTAATTTCAGAAAATGCTCTCATAAATTGTATACTGGAATGAATCACAATGCTAGCTGTAGTCACTCTAGAAATGATTAATTCATTTATATTTCCATTGTATGAGAAAATTAAAAATGATTAAACTACTGTATTCCGGTATAGCATGAATAACCTTCTGGCCAATTCATTGTTATGTGGAACAATATAACACTAAGTTTGTCAATATATGACAAAGGGAGTTCTTTCAATCATTGCGGGCTATGACTGATTGGTGTGTGTGTGTGTGTGTGTTTCAATCATTAGTCAACAGTGAATACCAACACACCCCACAAAATAAAACAGGAAAAGATAAAAACAATGCAGGACAAACCTGTGTCTTTCAAAATAAAATAATTCTCCGAGATTCAAATGTTTATGACCGACAAACTTAGCGATACAGCATTAGGCCTATAAACTCGTATCGTCTGCTTAAAAAAAATGTAACCCAATAGTACTATGTCTGGATTTCGTTTGGTACGTCGTTGCTTATTATACAACAAATGATTTCGTTGGATCCTGCATTGCAATGCGTACAATTTCATTTTTGTAGGAAGGGTATCGTATCTGGGTCAATTACATTTAATCTATAAACAATTAGAAAAGAAATATGAAATTCCCGTAAACTGTCCGGGTACGATTAAAAATTATAGCGAGAACCTTCATAGCATTTACCCTCCCACTAACAAGCTATAAGATTAAATAATCTCTTTATAATACAGTATTCTTTATCATTCATCCATTACAGAAAGAAGACATGGAATAACTGTGTATGGCAATAATGTCACCTTACTTATCCTATAGAAAGATCATGATTAACTCAATCATTGCAAAATTTCATAAGAAAAACAAAAAATACTATTTCTCCAATAAAAGGGCTAACAATGGAAATAGTCAATGATAACCGTAATCACACAGTCTAATCAACTAAAGGACAAATATAAACAAAAGTAATAGCGAAGTACGACACATTGATCTGGGAACATATCATATCCTCACATAAACATTCGAATGATTGAAGACATTAAGGCTTTCAAGAGGAAACTGAAGACTTTCTTATTTTAAAAAAATCATACAACAGCTTTCAAGAAAAACCTGAAGCCTTATCTCTTTGGAAAGTGTTATAATAGTGATCTGAAAACTATTAAGCCTGAATACAAATGCTAGCGAATAACTGAAAAGATACAGACCAAATATAAACTGGAAAGAAATTATTTTCACACATCAAGGACCGCCTGAACAGACTCTTAGTGTCTGATGGAGGCCGAGAAATGAACCCGTAAAAGTAAAATCAAAAGTAAGTGATGATTCAACAGTAAATGAACAATACGTGATCTGAAACGATAAATACTCGGAACGAATAAGGTAAACCGACAGCTGAGGTCCTATAAGAGAGTAGGGTTCTCCTGCTGTATGGGACCGGAAATGCAGCCATCAAACTCGCACATAAAAATAAAAGCTTTTTATGTTCAAATCTCAACTCTCACAAACTTAAGGAGTTCCCTTCAATGAAGCGGAACTTGAGCTAACATGTGGCTACTACTGTTCAATTTTGTAGCCGCCAAAAAATCCATCTAAAACCAATTCAAAATACAGTATCCAACAATTACAGTATATTTTTCTACCAAAAGTACTAATAACCAATAATGCAGTACTTTCGCGACGAGAAAATAAGCCTTCTAATCAATAAAAATTTATTTACAAAGTAATAGCAATTTGAACACTCACCCCTTCATTGGTGCTGAGGCCTGCAAAAAATAAAACAAATATTAATTACAATTTGGTAGTGTCTGAAAGAAGTTTACAAAAGAGGGGAATTCAGCTTATTAAATTTTTGCTTTAGTACAACATTGAAAAATTTAAATCATAGCAATAAAACCATTTTCTCCTGTCATGAACAATTCCCTTCAAATTCTGTGGCTTAAAAACCACTAATGTTGTAAATGAGAATTTTTCTCCTTTAAATGTTAAATCCAGTTTAAACCCACAGATGCATCTTAAGAAGCAGGTCAACCACCTATCATTTGTATGAAGTACAACAATTTATGGCTATTACAACCCTTTAATTTCACAATACTGTAGACCTTTTGACTGGCCAGACAGTACTACATTGGATACTCCTCTCTGGTTACGGTTCATTTTCCCTTTGCCTACATACTGAATAGTCTGGCATATTCTTTACATATTCTCCTCTATCCTCATACACCTGACAACACAGATTACCAAACAATTCTTCATCACCCAAGGGGTTACTGCACTGTAATTGTTCAGTGCCACTTTCCTCTTGGTAAGGGTAGAAGAGACTCTTTAGCTATGGTAAGCAGCTCTTCTAGGAGAAGGACACTCCAAAATCAAACCACTGTTCTCTAGTCTTGGGTAGTGCCATAGCCTCTGTACCATGGCCTTTCACTGTCTTGGGTTAGAGTTCTCTTGCTTGAGGGTACACTCGAGCACACTCTCCTATCTTATTTCTCTTCCTCTTGTTTTGTTAAAGTTTTTATAGTTTATATAGGAGATATTTCTTGTTGTTACTCTTCTTAGAATATTTTATTTTCCTTTTTTCCTTTCCGCACTGAGCTATTTTCCCTGTTGGAGCCCCTGGGCTTATAGCATACTGCTTTTCCAACTAGGGTTGTAGCTTAGTAAGTAATAATAATAATAATAATAATAATAAACGTAACTAGAGGAGCGCTTCGTAGAGAGCATACATTCGCCACTCCTAGAAGTCTTATTTAGCTCTTAACTCCACTGCGTACTTGTACTTCGATGCATACTGGGTGTTCGTAAATTTGAGTCTTGGTTATAGAGTGATTCTGTATTAATATAACACATTATTCATACACATTCAGTTTACTACCCTTTTCTAAAAACTATGACTTTTTTAGGCCATGTAAATCAAGGTAAATAAAAAATTCAAAATGCATACCTGTTTAAAACTTTTAATTACAAGTTTTGCCACTTCGATAGCAGCTGTCACTTGAAGGTCATTTATTTCTGATTCCCATCAAAACACTTGCCAAACTAAACAAATTGCTTACGAGCCAAAACTTATAGATTTTCTAAATAATTTAGAGCAATCCTTTTTACTGAACAGTCGTTAATATTTTCACAATAGGTCCTTAAAATCAAGACTCAAATTTACGGACACACTGTATTTTCTTCAAAATCTAATGGATTAACCTTTGTCCATACCTCACATGTCAATATTTCGTTGAAATCTGTTCAGTAGTTTAGAAGTATTGTTGTTCACAATTTAAAAAATCAAGCTAACAAAGTATTTGCCAAAATATTTAACATTATGATTATTTTTAAAGTACTGCTCCATACTTGTACTTTGACGTACTTTATCCAAAATGTTACAGATCAATCCTTGGGTCATACACAACATGACTACCAAGTTTGGTCAAAATCGATACGGTAGTTTTTGTGTTACATTGCTCACACACACACACACAAAAAAAAATAACACGGTTGGATACATACTGGTGAAAGCAATACTCTCAGGGTTCACTTCCGTACAAATTAGAGTCTATAATGAACATTAGGTGCTCTTCCAATATGTGATCTACCGGGCTGTTTCTCTTCCAATACGTGATCTACCGGGTTGTTTCTCTTCCGATATGTGATCTACCGGGCTGTTTCTCTTCCAATACGTGATCTACCGGGTTGTTTCTCTTCCAATATGTGATCTACCGGGCTGTTTCTCTTCCAATACGTGATCTACCGGGTTGTTTCTCTTCCAATATGTGATCTACCGGGCTGTTTCTCTTCCAATACGTGATCTACCGGGTTGTTTCTCTTCCGATATGTGATCTACAAAGTTGTTTACATTCCAATATGTGATGTACACAATAACAACCCATATTTCCCAAACAAACTTGCAAACTACGGGGTTTTTAAACCACGTAGTTGTTTACCCCTTAACTATCCATTATTAAACATTAAACATGGCAAAATATCTAGTTGTCAGCATTCCAGTATAAACCAAACAATCTTAAATTCTCATGGATTTTTTCATCAATGAACCCACTCATATTCCTTTCCATGATTAAATTACCTGAAAGCAAACTTGCTCATCAAGGTTCCGTTTCAGGTAAAATATTGGAAAAACAATTAAGAAGATGCACAATAAATAAAAACAAATAATTGTAAAGCCATTGTATTCTTAAGAGGCTTCATAAGTTGTTCCCAAGATTTAATCTACCCGGAATCAAATATTCCTTGGTATATAAATAAAAATATTGAATAATTATACAGGATATCTATGGTTAAAACACTACCTTATTTTCATGGATACATGTCATTTTGATTATATATAAAGTCACATCTGTTCACAAGTTTAATTCGTTCTGGGAGCGAGCTTGTAATCCAAAACGCTCGTAAACTAAAACAATTTACCAATAAGAAATAATGGAAATACACTTGATGTGTTCCACATGTCCACAAATAAACTAAGGCACTCATTTTTATGTTTCGTGATGGAATTTAGTACAGAAATCTATAATCTTTAACATAAAAAATGAATACAAATTAACGATTCACAATAAAAAAAAAAAGTACAAATTTTAAAAACAATTTGTATACAAACCAAAGTCATGTATAAGGGTTACTTCCTAGTCTCGTTTTCTCTACAACCTGACAAAGAAAAAGGGTTTGATTGTATCATTCTCATAGTTTCTAAGCAACTACTGCATATGCAGCGTAGGACACCTACACATGACGCTAACACACTCTCCTAGTCAAAAGACTTATGGGACGGCTGAGGAGGGATCTTTGATAAACAACTCAGTTTTTTATAACTAGGAAAAATAAAAATTGTTTTAAAATTTGTAGTTTATTCCTACGGGCATACAAACTTCCGAGTCATTTATATGGCAGTCTTCTGAAGTCTTGATTGAATTGTTAATAAACAAAATTTGGGGAATTAAACAGGATTTTGTCACACCCGACTTCTTTGCACTAGTAGTTGTAGAAGGAGACAATTCTTTAGAACAATTTGGCATTGCCAAGTCCCGGGGTGTGGAAACAGCTGAAGCAGTCCGACCACCCTCACAATAAAGGAATAACAGGGCTTGTATTGTGTCCTGGGAACTCTCTTGAGGAGATCAATGCTGAGGACTCCTAGGCGTATGAGGTAAGCCTTGTTTGTTTGAGCGAGCTGGAGACTGGTAATAAGGGTCTTTCTATATGGCTGCTTCGGTAAGAGAGAAAATGACAGGCTCAACTCTAAGGTTCCATAATCAGAAGTGTTTAGATACTTTGAAAGCTTGTATTAGAGATATTTCCAAGAGCAGAAAGATCTCTTCTGTATAATCAGATATGTAGGGTTCCCCACACAACACAGTCGTATGAGGTGAGGGAAATCTAAGCCTAACTAGGTAATCAGGGACTGGGGTTACTGATATTGGATCTGGCTCTGGGAGCGCAGCAGCTGTAGCCAAAGGATCTATTACAAGTACGGTATGTACTGGTTCAAGTTCATACTGTACAATATCAACACTGGGTGATAAAACATTAATAAAATTCACATGTCGCCATCATCCGTGACTGGAGCCTCGGTGGGTTCTTGACATGAAGGACCTGGTTGGGGGATAACGTTCATCCCAGAAACAAATTTTCGTTTCTTTCCACTGCTGGCAAAAGACAAAGGAGGAGAACAATCTCGCTTAGATCGTTCCTTGCGACGAGAACGATATCTCTCCCACTAATATTCACAAGATGATTCCACCAAACATCTCTTAACTAAGGCAAGGGGGACAAACATGGTACGGATAAACTTTAACCGAGCTCAAGACGGTACCGCAAGAACGACTATCACGACCTTGGCATGAACGCATAATATTCAGCTTGCTAGACATAACGCACTCACTTGCAACTCACAAATAATGATAGAAATGAAAGTGACAGTGAATATTAAAGACACAAAAGGCACAAGCAATAAGCACTAGGCTATAAGGGTATTACGGGCGAATACAGATGTCTGATCGCAGAGAAGTGAGGTACATACTCCCAACTTCCTGACCAGGAGTGTAGCGGTTACCGTCATGTGCAGACGTCCTACGCCGCATGCGCAGTGGTTGCTTAGCAACTATAAGAATGATTCATTCAAACCCTTTATCTTTGATTGTCTGATTGTAGAGAAAACAAGACTAGGAGTATCCCATATAAAATATTTGGAAGTTTTTATCTGCGTAGGAATAAATAGAAATACAGTACAGAATTGACAAACTAAGTCACACTCTACCTTTGAGGAGAGTCGTGGCTGACATGAGGGAGATGACTGAGGATAATTTCTTTTTTCACTTCTGACACTCTTTCTTACTCATCTTAGGGGCCAATGTCTAGATGCTATGCTCTACTGTACTGTTACTGTTAACATGACAGTGATCATTACTGATCACAATTCTAAAGAAAACAAGTTCACAACTTAACAAAGAGTACTTTCAATGATGGTTGCACAATAACTATAGATGATGCTGGTATGAGTGCTACTCAGAGTAACAGAGTTAAGGTTTGAACAGGAAGGGGGTGCAAGCTAAGGCGAAACAAAATGGCATATAAATCACGAACACTGCATGGTTAGCGCACGGGCACTGTATAACTGCTTCCTGCGCATCAAGCAGTTATTTCATCAGTACATACAGAGGAAAATTTTGCTTGTAAACTGATACAGTACAATGCTCATAAACAAATTTGCTTGTATTTAGTCGCTCATAAAAACAAGATATTACTGGACATAAGCAAACAATTATACAGTACTGTACTGTATTTAAACACTATCCTACAGTACCCCTAAACACTTCATGCCAGTAACAACAGGTAGAGTAATTTTCTCATAAAAATAAGACCTCTACTGTATACAAGTCAAGTACTGTACAGTACATTCATCGGCATTTTAGCTTAGGTTAGGATGTAGTCCCTGAGTATGGTTATGGAGGGCTGTGGAGGGTACAGATTAATCTAGTAAGAAACTGCATCCTACAATGGGTTAGCATATATCCCTAAAGTAAGGAAAAGTATGGTAAAGTAACTGTATATGCAGTGGTGTCTCGCATATAGGCACTGTGGAACGGCAGCATCCCCTATTTTATTTTGATAATACTCAATATAATGATTTTGTCTTTAATTCTTTCTATATACTTGTGAAATTTATAACCCTTAAGCTTAATGTCAGTAGCCATCCTCCAGTTTATGGAAAAATACAAACAGGGAGCTGTGCATTTCAAAGTTCCAGTTATGTGGTGTTTGACTTGTGTGCATGCGCGTGTAGGAAGCTGCATGCTAGGCTGAGAGGAGGAGAGAGTACTGTCGCTCCCACAGTGCTAACCTGAGTGTTTTGGTGGGAGATTTTTTTTGTGTGTGTTGTGCTAGAAACTGTGTACTATATTCTTGTTCATGATAAAGTGTAAAATTAGATTATTATCCTACTTCCACCTATTCTATTTGAATCTTTTTTTTTAGGTTCTTTTAAAAAATATTCAGTTCTCTTGACAATTATGACAGCTACAGTACACCAGAGACAGAAAGCTGTTTTTTAACATTGAAAACAAAAACTTTTTTAAGAAGCATAAGGGATTCGGAGAGACTAAACGTACTTGCAGGGCTTTCAATGGAGAAAAAAATCCTCAGTTGTCTTCCAGGGAACAAGGAGAAAACAATTGATCAATTCACACAAATTATAACAAGAATAATTAAATAAATCAAGCTTGAGCAGGAACAATCTTGGTTATATAAGTAAAATAAATTTTATTATGTTCTTTTAAAATTCTGTCAAGTTTCTGAATAAATTTTCTTATAGTATTAAAGCCAACAATTCCTGTTGGCACAGGCCATTCCCTTGGTCGGCCCGTAGTGTTTTTCTTATATCGGTTTGTTTCCTTATACACAATATTAAAACAAAAAGCTACAAATCTTGGGAGCAGCACTCCCACTAATATTAACCGCAAGCTGCCACTATGTATATGGTCCCTACTTAGATAGAACACAGCCTCAGAAATCTGGTTAAGGTAAAAAAATAAAAATACTCTATGAGCAAATGGCTCAGTTTTTTGGAAAGGTCAAGGTAAATATATACATTAAAACTGCCAGTCGTAAATATGGTGGAATATAGTTTTCCAGGTGTATTTTATCGAGTTTCAGATTTTGATATCCCTTGGTGTCGGATATTGGATAGTTTGGAGTGAGGCCATTTTTGCCAATGTCCAAAACTAAGAATTTTGTGGGTAAATAAAGTTATAAAACCACCCAAAACATGTGCCCGGAAAACCATATTTTACTCAAGAGACAAACATGATTACAATCATATCTGATATTCCTCACTTATATAACCTAACTAAGGATGCCGTGTCACACCTTGTTGGTTGGAGGTGTGAATCCGAGGTTATTCCCTTCAGTAGCATGGTTCTAGTTTTGAAACAGTTAGAGACTAACAGAAAGGTAGGGATTGGTAAGAAAAAAAAGAAAAAAAGAAAAAAAAAGTCAATTGATAATGAGGGAGGGGCTGATTGGTCATTTAGACGATAATATAATTGACGACCCCATTCTACTGATTAGAGAAAATGAGAAGGTAAGATAATTATTGTGAGAGAAAACTCTGTTTGTGAGAAATTTTACGCATAATGTTATTTGGCAATGAGGTGTTAGGGGATAAGAATAAATATTAGTGTATTTGCAGGCAGTGTTAATATGTTAATAAACTGTATATATATATATATATATATATATATATATATATATATATATATATATATATATATATATATATATATATATATATATATATATATATATATATATACACACACACACACACACACATATATATATATATATATATATATATATATATATATATATATATATATATATATATATATATATATATATATATGGCCTATCTATCTATCTATACACACACCATGATCAATAGGAGATAGAGGTTTTCTCCTCTGTTAGAAATAAAAATAAAAAAAAAACCTTCCAATTTAAGGCTGCTTCCATAGAAGAAAGAACCAAAGTACAGTACTGCATATGTGGACATAGCCCAAGTTAGGTTAGGTAATGATGAATTGGGTTTACTTTACATTGATAATTTGTAAACCATGCATTTTTTTTCAACTGATTAGCTCATGTCTTTTTATCCAATTCTGACCATTACCATATTAGCAGTGCATACCAGTCATTATTGGTATTTCCCACTGGAATGCACCATAGTTGTTTTTGTGTAAGGTTGGTTTGAAAAACTCAGATATGGGTGTATTGCAACAATAACAATGATAAAAAATTAAGATAACCAGTTGGAAAAATATATGGTTCATGTATTTGGCTAGAAACTGAAGTACTATGATACAAATACCATCCTCAGATGATCATGAAGTAAGGCGATGGCCTATAAAATTTATGGTTGAATAGTAAAATATTCAAACAAATTATCTACCCCATTAACATCTGCCAATAACAACCAAAGAAGTAACACAGTTAAAAATCTAAATGTTTTATGTTTTAGGTAAATATTAATTTTCAAACTACTGTATCTTCAAAACTGGATTTTAAACAGATTCCCCCAGTTATGCCGTATTACCACAGATCACTTAATTGCCTTCTTTCTCCAACTCCACCCCACCACCCTTCCTTTTATTTCTTTCTTTCTCTCTCTCTGTTTCTATATGAATTGGTGTACAGTACTTCCAAAATTGCTCCATCTTTAGCTCCACACCACCAGTGAGGTAAAATTCAAGCCGTGTTTTCAATATATAGTTTTCCTAAATCATAAATGTAGTTATTGCCAAACGGGTAAAATTATAGTTACGGACGGAACAACATTGTCAACAGAAAAAATGTTTTTCCTGTAGTAAATAATGTGCTTTAACTGAATCTGATCTTCACTTCAACAGCAAATAAACTGAAAATCCATTAGACTGTCTAAAAAACTGGGATATTTTTCAGAAAAATAATGGTTCTTGCTACGCCGTACGCTCGCGGAAAAAGAAAAACCATCAGGCTCTTACATACTGGCAAGAGATACATGCTGAGTGCGCAAGCTAATTCCATTAATTATTATTTCTTAGGCAATTAAGTTTTATTTGCAATGAAAATAAGTGTCATTTTCGAAGAAAACTGACCCTTTTCTATAGGAAACACCTGTCTATTAGTGGAAGAGCTTTTTCCCTCTATAACTATAATTAACCCGTCAAACGTTGCTGCTACACACACTGTGATGTGCTCATACTCTCCCAATGGACCATATTACTTGAAGTTTGTCATATTGACAGTTGGACACCTCTATGGCCAAGTTATGTTAGGTTATTTGTCTACAACGTGAACAAGTGCTACTTAGAGAAAACAGGAAAATAATCGGGAAAAATCCAATTGTCATAGAAAGAAAGAATTGAGCTGCGCACTCTAACATTAGCAATGTTACGCTAACATTAGCAACACTAAATATAATGGTTCGTTATGGCGGATGTTATTTACGAAGAGCGGAATTTTTTCTATAGAAAAAAGTCGTTTTTGGTATTATTACAGTTTCATCCATTATGCCATGGGGGTAAAGTTTTGGATTCAACCAAATTGGGAAATGTATTATATTAATATATTTTCCTAGTAAAGCACGTGATAACAAAACACTTCTTCTCAATACATTATTGTCGCTAATGCATACTTACAGAGAAAAAAAATATTTCAGGAATTGAAGGTCTTGACTTTTTCTAAGTTTAGTGTATATCTTTCCATGGGCACGCAAGGTAGCTCTTGTTCGTTTGTATGTCTGTTTTCATCTTACTTGGCTCCGCCCCATTGCGTAATGTGACAATATTTAGTTGAATGCGCATTTGCTCCTCCCACTAATGTCGCTCCTCCAATCAAAATACTACTGGGTTCTTTTCAAGGGTTATTATTGGACGATTCATTGGTCTCTCAGTCTTGTTTCAAGGATCTGTTTTTCGTGCAATATAACATTGTAAACAATACTATTTTGTTTTTTTCCCTATTTCATTATGGGAGAAACCCGTGATTGTTGTTTGTTTTCGGTTTTCAAAAGTTCCGGTTTCTATATTTTCTTCACACGTCACTTTACTGTCATGGATCCTCCGGTACGGTTGTGTGAAATATGTCGTTATTCCTATTTTGATGTGATCGGCCGATTTCATGGGAATTATAATGGAACTCCTGAAGTAGTGAATCGTTTTCTAAGGGAGCATTCCGTATTACCTTTAAGTGTCCAGTGTGGTAAATGTGATTCGCCTTTACATTTTCGTGAGGATAGACATGTGTGGTATTGTACCAAATCTGAACGTATTCCAGTACTTGATGATTCAGAAGAGGGTCAACCACAACCTTCCACATCTTCATCGTCATCTTCCGTTTAAGGTAAGAAGTGATTTAACAAAATATATATATTCAAATTTACCCCTGGTTAAAGGGGGGGTCGCAGGGGGGGCGAAGCCCCCCCCCCCCCGGTAGGGGTACAGGGCCCCTAGGTTAGGTTAGGTGGGTTTGTTAGGTTCTGTGGTGCCCTGAAAATTACTGTGGCCTTAAGGGGGGGTCGCAGGGGGGGCGAAGCCCCCCCCGGTAGGGGTACAGGGCCCCTAGGTTAGGTTAGGTGGGTTTGTTAGGTTCTGTGGTGCCTTGAAAATTACTGAGGCCATAAGGGGGGGTCGCAGAGGGGGCGAAGCCCCCCCCGGTAGGGGTACAGGGCCCCTAGGTTAGGTTAGGTGGGTTTGTTAGGTTCTGTGGTGCCCTGAAAATTACTGTGGCCTTAAGGGGGGGTCGCAGGGGGGGCGAAGCCCCCCCCGGTAGGGGTACAGGGCCCCTAGGTTAGGTTAGGTGGGTTTGTTAGGTTCTGTGGTGCCTTGAAAATTACTTTGGCCATAAGGGGGGGTCGCAGGGGGGGCGAAGCCCCCCCCGGTAGGGGTACAGGGCCCCTAGGTTAGGTTAGGTGGGTTTGTTAGGTTCTGTGGTGCCCTGAAAATTACTGTGGCTTTAAGGGGGGGTCGCTGGGGGGCCCTACCCCCCTCCCCCCGGTAGGCCTAGTTAGGGGTATGGGGGAGGGGTGCTGGAACATTAATTATTCATTTATTGCAAATATCATTCAATGCCCCAACACCCTCCCCCCCCCTTCCCCCACCCAAAACCCCGGTTCCCAAAGGGTGTCCCCCATAATTGGTGGGATGAACTAGGGTATACATAGTAAATCTCTAAATCGGTTGGTTTGCAGTCAAAATAAACGTTAAATTCATTGAAACCACACTATTTCTGATGCAACAAATATATTTTTATTGCATTTTTCCAAATTTGGCTGAAACTAAAAATTTACCATTATGGGAAATCTATTATAATAATATATTTCCCGAGTAAAGCAAGTCTTTAGTAGTATTTCTGTAAAATATTATCTGTCCCAAATGCCTAGTTCTTTATATATCGACGATCAAACTCACGCTACTCATGTCTTCCTCCCAGATTTTTTCCAAGTCTGTTGTTATTGTTGACTGTGTCTTGTATTTGCTTAAATGAGCCCTGTAACCACTATAATCCACAGACAAACTAGTTCACTATTAAGTCTTACACGTTTGGCCAATCACAGCGCCTGTCCACTATGACGTCATACATGTTTGCCCAATCACAGCGCGACAATACAACAGCGTGACAATACATTTTCTTACCCAGCCATTTCATTTCGTTCTTAGACATGGAGACCATAGAAAGCACGTCATCTCATGTTGCACAAGAAGTTGAAATTCCATCTTCTTGTCCTGACTGTTTCCTAACTCACAATGAATTTGTTGAAAAACTAGTGCATTTGTGCCAGAGACACAATTTAATTTTACAAAATAAAAATTGTCCTGCATGCCAAGGAACCTTCGCAACAGCTTCACGTTTTCCTCAAAGCAGCAACACATCTTTATGAACCAACAGTTTAAGGTAAGCTTCATTAATTTATAGAGTAAATTATAATGGTAATAGTATAACGATGTATACAGCAGTACCATCACTTTGGATATGGTTTGATGGATGTGTTAGGTAGTGGCTATAAGGGGGGGGGGGGGTCGCAGGGGCTAGGCCTAGGTAGGGGTACAGGGCCCTAGGTTAGGTGGTTGTATTAGGTTCGGTAGTGTCACGAAAATCACTGTGGCCTTAAGGAGGGGTCGCAGGGGGGCAGAGCCCCTCCCCCCGGTAGGCCTAGGTAGGGATACAGGGCCCCTATGCTAGGTTAGGTGGGTTTATTAGGTTCAGTGGTGCCCTGAAAATCACTGTGGCCTTAAGGGGGGGTCGAAGGGGGGGGGGGGGGTCGCAGGGGGGGTGGAGCCCCCCCCCCCCCCCCCCCCCCCCGGGGCCCCCCCCCCCAGTAGGGCTAGATAGGGGTATAGGGGGAGGGGTGGTGGAAGGATAAGTATTCATTTATAGCAAATATCATTTGATGCCCCCCCCCACCCAAAACCCCGGTTCCCACCTGGTGTCCCCCATAATTGTTGGGATGAAGTAGGGTCTTTCTGCATTCTGGAACAACTTGTTGTTTTAACGCCAATTACATAGTAAATCTCTAAATCGGATGGTATGCGGTCAAAATAAACGTTAAATTCGTTGGAACTACACTATTTCTGATGCAACAAATATATTTTTATTCCAGTTTCCCCATAATGGATGAAACTGTAAATTTACCTAGTTTTTTTCCCTAGGTTACATTGCCCTGTAATACGGTAAAATAATACCGATATATATATATATATATACATATATATATATATATATATATATATATATATATATATATATATATATATATATATATATATATATATATATATATATATATATATATATATATATCTCAAACTATTCATTTCCGAGACGAACGAATGTCATTTTCGACGAGAACGGACCTTTTCCTATTGAAACAAGTAGTTTTTCCCTAAGTTACATTATCTTGTAATAAACTACAATAGAACCAAAGGTCCATAGGCTAGGGGTATCATCGGCTAGCCTAAAATGGACATCAATTGGGTAGGTCTCGATTATAGTACCCAGTACTTGTTGCAAGTAAAATATAAACATCGGTTTCTGTTCATTTGAGAGGTATCTTATAACTAAAAACGAAAGGAACTTACTTTGTACATAGTTCATTGGTGAAATTGTGGATGTTTACTGATGGCGAGATAGAAACTTCTCTGACAATTCTAAAAAACTAAAAATCTCTGTGAAAATATTACTACAAGAAGCGTAGTAAGTACAGTTTATGCCGATGAATTAAACGAAGTATACGACACTTAACTCTTTGTATTAAAACAAAATAAATATGAACTTGTACTAGGGTTATGACAGTCAATGAGTCACAGTCACAGGCAATAACGTTTGGTCTAGTAACAACATCAGAATTGCCACAAACAGGACCAGCTGACCCGCTAAGCAATTGATATCTTGTCTTATCGATAGCGTTTTAAACTTTATTAAGTTATACATTCATTCAAATTTAAAAACTGTAGATGTTCATATTTTTTTTAGAAATAGTAAACTAACACTTAAAGCATGTTTTCTTATCCCACTTATTGATAGTCGCAGTTGGCACGCCTGCGTCACTGACGGACTAGTAATTATCAGGGTTGCCAGGTTTTCTAAATGAGAAAAGGTCAATTTCTAATCAACAGAGGCTTTAAAAGGTCAACCCATTAATAGAAAAAGGTCAAAAATATAGTATTTAATGCTCGGCTTTTTTCATATTACTAAAGGCCAACCTATTTAAATACAAAAGGTCAAATTTGAGGTTTTTTTTGGCCGGAAAAAAGGCCAAACTGGCAACCCTGGTAATTATTGCATAATTTTACAATGCCATGCTTGTATTTACGGACAAGCACATATAGCATTGACCCATAATACACAGGAAACGAAATTAACACATTCCTCAGAAATGAAGAGCATTTAAGAAAACTATTTGATAAAATAGTGACTCCGTTAAACAATCGCAATGACATTTAAAGCAGTAAACATAGATTATGATATTAGGATTATTAATTAGACAGAGTAAAAGAACTAACCAGTTGCCCCATTGCCAATATGTGAATTTATAGTGGAAAATATTTCACGCTTATCTGATAAAAAAAATCAAAATTATAGGTTTAAGTACTAGTATTTATGTGTGGGCAATGAGTTTCCTACTGTGAGTATGCCTATTCTGTTTTGAAATAAAAAATACACTAGGATTGATTATCAGAACTTTAATTCCAACAGACATATTCCAGATTTATTTTCTCTATTTTCAAAATACTATAAAATGCGATTCTTGGACAACTAATCATTTGGAAAGAGTTAAAGCTCTATCGGAGCACATAGTGATTATGCAGGCAATTATATTCTACGGAGACTGGCTATGTTCCGTCGTAAGTAATCTGTTGGAAATGATGGATGAGGACAAATGGGATATATTAGCTTTACTTGGCCTTGGTTAATTTCTTCGCACATTCGTGCATAAACTACTTATTAAAGATTTACGATTCATTGGTATTATTAATGAAACCTTTCTTTGAGTAGCTAAACTGCTACTTGTAAAGCAGAAAGAATTGTGTATAGATTGGAAATCTTAATTCGTATCATAAAACTATAAGATATTTGTTCCAGTTATGTAAATTAGATTCAATCTTAATTCGTAACTACAACTGCTGGTCTGCCAAAGGGGTTAACTACTACACTGTAATTGTTCAGTGGCTACTTTTCTCTTGGTAAAGGGAGAAGAGACTCTTTAGCTATGGTAAGCAGCTCTTCTAGGAGAAAGAAATTCCAAAATCAAACCATTGTTCTCTAGTCATGGGTAGTGTTATAGCCTCTGTACCATGGTCTTCCACTGTCTTGGATTAGAGTTCTCTTGCTTGAGGGTACACCCTGATACACTTTTCTATCTGATTTGTCTTTCTCTTGTTTTGTTAAGTTTTTTATAGTTTACATTATAATATTTATTTATATGCTGTTGCTGTTCTTAAAATATTTAATTTTCCCTTGTTTCCTTTCCTCACTGAGCTATTTTTCCTGTTGGGGCCTCTGGGCTTATAGCATCCTGGTTTTCCAACTAAAATTGTAGCTTAGCCAATAATAATAATAATAATAATAATAATAATAATAATAATAATAATAATAATAATAATAATAATAATAATAAAACCACAGATACAGAGCGAAATTCAAGTGGATGACAGAATTTAATTTTTCTATTTATGATGAAGAAATTAAATAGGCTCTAACCACTGTCAAAGAATTGAGGATATTAAAACAATTACAACTAAATTAAAGTGAAACTGAACCTATGTTTGAGAGAAAGAAAAATTAAGTTAAGATACCTTCACAAGGTTCAACTGAATATTGATGTCATTTTGATCTAAATCACCAGTAAAATTCGTAATTCAAGTATCACACTGAATTAAATCCAATAAACAACAATTTTCATCTTTCTATTAATCTAACATCAATGGAGTGGACTATTGTAACCCAATCTCTTATAATTTACCTTAGACACATCTTCGTAAGTCGAAAAATATAATTAACAAACCAGTAAGAAAAATAAGGGGTGTTGTACTCTACAGGATTATCCCTATATTAGTTGCATTGACTTGTCTATTAAAGCTAGAATCGTCTTTTGAATAAGTCTTACGACTTCAAGATATCAACACTGGATATTCAAAGTATATAGGAGATCCTGGAGATTGCTTTACACAATACGACCAACCAATCGTGTCAACACGAGTCTAGTCACGGATGGTTCCAAGTTATTGGAGCCAAGAAGCACATCGTCAGTGGGTTCCAGAACCTTCTAATGTGGGGCCCAAACATTATACACAATAATCTCCCTCTTGATATTAGTAATACTTAAGACACGAAGACTGCCACGAAGAAATTGAAGTCTCTCTTACTTTCTGAGTGTTAATGATATCATTGGTTTGGCAATTGATATGGACTACGCCGTAGGATTCTTTAAATATATATTCAAGAAGTTTGTAAACAACACACAAATGTTTCTATAGGACCTATTATGTGCATTTGGTGAAATCAAACCAGACTAAGCCTAGACATAGGCTTGCTTTTTTTTTTTCAACAGCGCACGCGAACACAGGCGTGTATATATATATATATATATATATATATATATATATATATATATATATATATATATATATATATATATATATATATATATATATATATATATATATACCAAGGCACTTCCCCCAATTTTGGGGGTTAGCTGACATCAAACAAATGAAACAAAAAAGGGGACCTCTCCTCTCTACGTTCCTCCAGCCTGACAAGGGACTCAACCGAGTTTGGCTAGTACTGCTAAGGTGCCACAGCCCACCCTCCCCCGTTATCCACCACAAATGAAGCTTCATAACGCTGAATTCACTACTGCTGCTACCTACGCACTCATACAAGGCACCGGAGGAAGCAGCAGGGCCTACCAGAACTGCGTCACAATTGCTCGCCATTCATTCCTATTTCTAGCATGCTCTCTTGCCTCTCTCACATCTATCCTCCTATCACCCAGAGCTTTCTTCATTCCATCCATCCACCCAGACCTTGGCCTTCCTCTTGTACTTCTCCCATCAACTCTTGCATTCATCACCTTCTTTAGCAGACAGCCATTTTCCATTCTCTCAACATGGCCAAACCACATTCATATCCACTCTAGCTGCTAACTCATTTCTTACACCCATTCTCACCCTCACTACTTCGTCCCTAACCCTATCTACTCGAGATACACCAGCCTTACTCCTTAGACACTTCATCTCGGACACATTCAATTTCTGTCTCTCTGTCACTTTCATTCCCCACTACTCCGTTCCATACATCACAGTTGGTACAATCACTTTCTCATACAGAATTCTCTTTACATTCATGCCCAGCCCTCTATTTTTTACTACTCCCTTAACTGCCCCCAACACTTTGTATCCTTCATTTACTCTCTCACATACATCTGCTTCCACTCCACCATTTGCTGCAACAACAGACCCCAAGTACTTTAACTGATCGACCTCCTCAAGTGACTCTCCACTCAACATAACATTCCACATTCGCAACACCTTCCCTTCTCGTACCTCTCATTACCTTACTCTTACCCACGTTAACTCTCAACTTCCTTCTCTCACACACCCTTCCTAATTCTGTCACTAATCGGCTAGGCTTTTCTTCTGCGTTTGCAACCAGTACAGTATCATCCGGAAACAACAACTGATTTACCTCCCATTCATAGTCCTTCTCGTCTACCGGTTTCAATCCTCGTCAAAGCACTCAAGCATTCACCTCTCTCACCACTCCATCAACATACAACTTAAACAACCACGGCGACATCACACATCCCTGTCTCAGCCCCACTCTCACCGGAAACCAATCGCTCACTTCATTTCCTATTCTAACACATGCTTTACTACCTTTGTAGAAACTTTTCACTGCTTGCAACAACCTTCCACCAACTCCATATAACCTCATCACATTCCACATTGCTTCCCTATCAATTCTATCATGCGCTTTCTCCAGATCCATAAACGCAACATACACCTCCTTACCTTTTGCTAAATATTTCTCGCATATCTGCCTAACTGTAAAAATCTGATTCATACAACCCCTACCTCTTCTAAAACCACCCTGTACTTCCAAGATTGCATTCTCTGTTTTATCCTTAATCCTATTAATCAATACTCTACCATACACTTTTCCAACAACACACAACAAACTAATACCTCTTGAATTACAACACTCATGCACATCTCCCTTACCCTTATATAGTGGTACAATACATGCACAAACCCAATCTACTGGTACCATTGACAAAACAAAACACATATTAAACAATCTCACCATCCATTCAAGTACAAAGTACAGTCACACCCCCTTCCTTCAACATCTCAGCTCTAACACCATCCATACCAGATGCTTTTCCTACTCTCATTTCATCTAGTGCTCTCCTCACTTCCTCTCATGTAATCCCTCTCTCATTCTCATCTCCCATCACCGGCACCTCAACACCTGCAACAGCAATTAAATCTTCCATTTCCATCTTTCATTGTCTCTTCAATTCTTAAACCAGCCTTCCATACTCTCTTTACTTCTTTCCAAAACTTCTTCTTATTCTCTTCATATGACTGACCCAATCCCTGACCTCACCTCAGGTCAGCTGCCCTCTTTGCCTCACTTACCTTGTACTTTATTTCCACATTTTTCTATCTATATCTTTCATACTTCACTACACTATTACTCTGCAGCGATTCTTCAAAAGTGTGTGTTCTTCAGAACAAAGTGGTATAGTCTGTGGAAGGACACTCCAAAATCAAACCATTGTTCTCTAGTCTTGGGTAATGCCATAGCCTCTGTAACATGGTCTTCCACTTATAGTCCTCTTGCTTAAGTGTACACTCGGGCACACTATCCCATCTTATTTTTCTTCTTTTTTTAAGTTTTTATAGTTTATTAATTGAAAAATCTATTCTAATCTTGTTACTGTTCTTAAAATATTTTATTTTAGTTGTTAATTACTTCTCTTATAGTTTATCTATTTCCTTATTTCCTTTCCTCACTGGGCTATTTCTCCCTGTTTAAACCCTTGGGCTTATAGCATCCCGCTTTTTCCAACTAGGGATGTAAGTTGGCTAATAATAATAATAATAATAACAATAATAATAATAATAATAA
>NC_090754.1:72286729-72294229 GCF_036898095.1 Palaemon carinicauda
TGACTATGTTATCGATGCACGGTCCTGAAGTATATTTTGTAAGATTATAAAACATTCTTTTTTTTTACTTCTTTTTTTATTTTTTGCATGTTAAAAACAATATATCAAATATTTGTCAAAGAAACCTTGAGCAATATCTCATGTCACAGGTGTGCACTGAAGTTGGAATTTTTATTTTCATCATAGTATCTTTTATTTATTGTTAAAGAGACATAATACAGATATTTTAGAAGTTCGTATTATTATTATTATTATTATTATTATTATTATTATTATTATTATTATTATTATTGTTGTTGTTGTTGTTAAATATAAATATATATATATATATCTATATATATATATATATATATTTATTATTATTGTTATTATTATTATTATTATTATTATTATTATTATTGTTGTTGTTGGTGTTGTTGTTGTTGTTGTTGTTAAATATATATATATATATATATATATATATATATATATATATATATATATATTATATATACATATCATATATATATATATATATATATATATATATATATATATATATATATATATATATATAAATTTATATATATATAGATTTTTTATTATTATTATTATTATTATTATTATTATTATTATTATTATTATTATTATTATCATTATCATTGTTATTATTATTATTATTATTATTATTAAATGGAAATATTGATGTTTTTGCTGATGTTTGTAGTTCAAATTCTCAAAAAAACGTAATGGGGGCTGTCGTAGTTAGTGATTAAAGCTGTTGTATCTTGAAAATCAAAACATTTTCTTTTGGTTAGTCTAAGTACAAGACTCTGGAGTAATGCTTACACCTTCTTCTGTGGTCTTATCGTTAATATTCTCTTTATGTGAACGAGTTGCTTTTTGAAGGAACAGTTTATTTTCCTTATATATCTGTGATATTTACCATTTCAGTACTCTTATTCTACAGTTATTGAGTGATTAAGCAGGCATGCCAACTACATTCCTTTTTATTACCACTTATTAAAGTTGACCTCTCTCTCTCTCTCTCTCTCTCTCTCTCTCTCTCTCTCTCTCTCTCTCTCTCTCTCTCTCTCTCTCTCTCTCTGTATAGATCATTCTTTGACAAGCATTGAAATTATTTTATTTTATTGACAAAGTTCATACTTTCATAATCTTTAAAAGGTACGAATACAAGTTTATTATTTTTTTTATTGAAAACAACCAATACTAATAATCTAATTTTTTTTTCTTTGATATTTTATAAAATTCATTATTTTAATTTACCCATTTTTCCTTACTATTTCGAACGAGCCAGTTTGCATAACAACAGGAGGAAATGTGTTGTGAGATTTTAACTTAACAGTAAATACAAACTCACCTTACCCTTATAAATAATCCCCAAAATTATACTGCAGTTTCATCATCATTTCTGCACATATTACCCATTGTAAGACACGTTTCCCAATCAAATGAAATAACAATGTCAATGTCTGGGTAGTATTGTGTAATCTATTAGGGAAATTTGATTATGTTCGAGGTTGTGTGTTTTTTTTCCCAAGGGTCTAGTGATCTAATCTGATTATTCATGTAGAGAAATAGTCTAGAATTTGATTCTGCATGTTAAGTAATGACAAAGAATTTGATTCTTTATTTAAATTAATATAAAAGAATTTGATTCTTTATTTAAATTAATATCAAAGAATTTGATTCTTCGTTTAAATCAATAGCCAAGAATTTCATTCTTCATGTAAAGTAATAGCCAAGAATTTCATTCTTTATTAGAGGGTAATAGAAAAGAATTTGATTCTTCGTGTAGAGCAATAGGCAAGAATTTTATTTTTCATGTAAGTAATAGCCAAGAATTTAATTCTTCATGGAGAGTAATAGCTAATAATTTGAATCTTCTTGTATAGTAATAGGCAAGAATTTGATTCTTCATGTAAGTACTAGCCAAGCATTTAATTCTTCATGTAGAGTAATAGGCAAGAATTTGATTCTTCATGTAAGTAATAGGCAAGAATTTGATTCCTCATGTAGAGTAATAGGCAAGAATTTGATTCCTCATGTAGAGTAATAGGCAAGAATTTGATTCTACATGTAAGTAATAGCCAAGAAGTTAATTCTTCATGGAGAGTAATAGCTAAGAATTTGAATCTTCTTGTATAGTAATAGGCAAGAATTTGATTCTTCATGTAAGTAATAGCCAAGAATTTAATTCTTCATGTAGAGTAATAGGCAAGAATTTGATTCTACATGTAAGTAATAGCCAAGATGTTAATTCTTCATGGAGAGTAATAGCTAAGAATTTGAATCTTCTTGTATAGTAATAGGCAAGAATTTGATTCTTCATGTAAGTAATAGCCAAGAATTTAATTCTTCATGTAGAGTAATAGGCAAGAATTTGATTCTACATTTAAGTAATAGCCAAGATGTTAATTCTTCGTGGAGAGTAATAGCTAAGAATTTGAATCTTCTTGTATAGTAATAGGCAAGAATTTGATTCTTCATGTAAGTAATAGCCAAGAATTTAATTCTTCATGTAGAGTAATAGCCAAGAATTTTATTTTTCGTGTAGAGTAATAGGTAAGAATTTGATTCTACATGTAAGTAATAGCCAAGAAGTTAATTCTTCATGTAGAGTAATAGCCAAAAATTTGATACTTCATGTAAGAAATAGCCAAGAATTTTATTCTATATGTAGAGTAATAGCCAAGAATTTGACTCTTCATGTAGAGTAATAGCCAAGAATTTGATTCTTCATGTAGAGTAATAGCCAAAAATTTGATACTTCATGTAAGAAATAGCCAAGAAATTTATTCTACATGAAGAGTAATAGCCAAGAATTTGATTCTTCGTGTAGAGTAATAGCCAAAAATTTGATACTTCATGTAAGAAATAGCCAAGAAATTTATTCTACATGAAGAGTAATAGCCAAGAATTTGATTCTTCATGTAGAGTAATAGCCAAGAATTTGATTCTTCATATAGAGTAATAGCAAAGAATTTGATTCTTCATGTAGAGTAATAGCCAAGAATTTGATTCTTCATATAGAGTAATAGCCAAGAATTTGATTCTTCATGTAGAGTAATAGCCAAGAATTTGATTCTTCGTGTAAGAAATAGCCAAGAATTTTATTCTTCATGTAAGAAATAGCCAAGAATTTGATTCTACATGTAGAGTAATAGTCAGGAATTTTATTCTTCATGTAAAGTAATATCCAAGAATTTGGTTCTTCATTGAGAGTAATAGCCAAAGATTTGATTTTTTCATGAAGAGTAATAGCCAAGAATTTGATTCTTCATATAGAGCAATAGCAAAGAATTTCATTCGTTATTATAGAGGAGTCATGAAGAATTTGATTATTCAATGAGATTAATAGCTAAGAATTTGATTCTTTATTAGAGAGTAATAGAAAAGAATTTGATTCTTTATTAGAGAGTAATAGAAAAGAATTTGATTCTTTATTAGAGAGTAATAGAAAAGAATTTGATTCTTTATTAGAGAGTAATAGAAAATAATTTGATTCTTTATTAGAGAGTAATAGAAAAGAATTTGATTATTCAAGGAGAGTAACAGCGAAAGATTTGATTCTTCTTGGAGAGTAATAGCAAAGAATTTTGAATCTTTATGGAGAATAATAGCCAAGCATTTCATTTTTTATTAGATATTAATGGCAAAGAATTTGATTATTCATGGAGAGTAATAGCCAAGAATTTTATTCTTTATGGAGAATAATAGCCAAGAATTTGATTCTTCATGGAGAGAGCAATAGCCAAGAATTTCATTATCCTTTTAGAGTAATGACCAAGAATGTCATTCTTCATGAAAATTAACAATCAAGAATTTGATTTTTCACGTAGAGCAATAGACAAAAATCCTATTTTCAAATTAAGAGTGATAGCCAAGAAGTATGCTATTCATGGATTCCATTGACTTTGTCTAATGGGGTTTGTGTCCTGTAACTCAAAATCATGTTCCAAAAGATAATTTAAACCTAATTTATCAGAGCAATAGCCAATAATTTGAAATTTCATAGAGTAATAATCAAGAATTTGATTTATCATGTAAAGTAATCGCCAAGGTTTTGATTCTTCGTGTGAAATAATAGCCTAGCAATCGATTCTTTAAGTTAAAGTAATAGGTTGGCCAGGGCACCAGCCACCCGTTGAGATACTACCGCTCGAGAGTTATTGGGTCCTTTAACTGGTCTGACAGTACTACATTTGATCCCTCTCTCTGGTTACGGCTCATTCATCATTTGACTACACATACACCGAATAATGTGGCCTATTTTTTCTACATTATTCTGTGTCCTCATACACCTGACAACACTAATATTACCAAATAATTCTTCTCTCAAGGGGTTAATTACTGTAACGTAATTGCTCAGTTGTTACCTCACTTTTGGTAAGGGTAGAAGAGAGGCTTTAGATACGCTAAGTAGCTCTTCTAGGAACAGGACACTCCAAAATAAAAGCCATTGTTCTCTGATCTTGGGTAGTGCCATAGCCTCTGTACCATAGTCTTCTACTGTCTTGGGGTAGAGTAATCTTGCTTGAGGGTACACTCAGGCACGCTATTCTAGCTTGTTTCCATTCCTCTTGTTTTCTTTTTTTTAATGTTGTTACTGTTCTTAAAATATTTTATTCTAATTGTCCATTACGTCTCTTATAGTTTATTTATTTCCTTGTTTACTTTCCTCACTGGGTTAATTTCCCAGTTGGAGCCCTTCGGCTTATAGCGGGCTTATAACATCTTGCTTTCCCAAATAAGTTTGTAGCTTAGCTTGTAATAATAATAATAATAATAATAATAATAATAATAATAATAATAATAATAATAATAAGATGATAATGATAATAGTAATAATAATAATTATGAGGATAATGATGGTGATTATATAGTTATAGTTATAACTATAACTATGATTATGATTATAATTATAATAACCAAGAATTTCATTCTTCCTGTCAACTAATTTCCAAGATTTTGATTCTTCATGCAAATTATTGATCAAGAATCAGATTCTTCGTTTGAAGTAATGGCCAAAAATTAGATTCTTCATGTGAAGGATTTGCCAAGGATTTTATTTTTCAGGGAGAGAAGTAGCCAAGAATTTTATTTTTCATGAAGAGAAGTAGCCAAGAATTTTATTTTTCATGAAGAGAAGTAGCTAAGAATTTTATTTTTCATGAGAAATAGGCAAGAATTTTATTCTTCATGAAGAGAAATAGCCAAGAATTTTATTCTTCATGAAGAGAAATAGCCAAGAATTTTATTCTTCATGAAGAGAAATAGCCAAGAATTTTATTCTTCATGAAGAGAAATACCCGAGAATTTTATTCTTCATGAAGAGAAATAGCCAAGAATTTTATTCTTCATGAAGAGAAATAGCCAAAAACTTTATTTTTCATGAAGAGAAATAGCCAAGAATTTTATTTTTCATGAAGAGAAATAGCCAAGAATTTTATTCTTCATGAAGAGAAATAGCCAAGAATTTTATTCTTCATGAAGAGAAATAGCAAAGAATTTTATTCTTCATGAAGAGAAATACCCGAGAATTTTATTCTTCATGAAGAGAAATAGCCAAGAATTTTATTCTTCATGAAGAGAAATAGCCCAAAACTTTATTTTTCATGTAAAGTAATAGTAGAGAATTTGATTCTTCATGGAAAGTATTAGGCAAGAATTGATTATTGAATTGCTATACCCTAGTTATGGTGATATTTACGAAGTTGTTGCGTATATTGAATGTTTGAAGTATAATTTTGTAAAGAATTATCTCGAATTATGGTATTACCCGTGTTTTTTTTTTCTTACTGTTAAGAATCACCACACCGTTGATGGTCTCTCTCTCTTGGTGTGTGTGTGTATATAGCTATCTATCTATCTATCTATCTATCTATCTATCTATCTATCTATCTATCTATCTATCTATCTATATATATATATATATATAATATATATATATATATATATATATATATATATTTATATATATATATATATAAATATATATATATATATATATATATATATATAATATATATATATATATATACTGTATATATATATATATATATATATATATATATATATATATATATATATATATATATATATATATATATATATATAAGAGAGAGAGAGAGAGAGAGAGAGAGAGGAGAGGAGAGGGAGAGAGAGAGAGAGAGAGAGAGAGAGAGAGAGAGAGATTTATAGTTTTCAATCTGAGTAGGCTATACAATACACCTATTTTTAGTAATTAGTATATGTACGTGATTAAACTTGGAAAAGGAAATATTTCTTCACACTGCTCTCCATTGCTCACACACACGCACACACACACACACACACCAATGAAAATATCCCTTACCATCACCAATAACAGCATAACTCGATGATTTCCCAACCCACTGATATGCTGGCTCCACAGAGGACGAATTTCAGAGCGTAGCCTAATCATAACAGGCTGACCGTGATGGTCACTGCGGGCGGAAAACGGCCCGTGCACTGCCACTGCTCGCCACTGACGATGTGCTTTTGTTCAGCCATGATGGAATCCTACGGCTGCCTGATTTTAAGCACAACACGCGGACACGCTTCTCTTCTCCGGGATGCAATAGTACTTCGTAAAGGATCTGCTTTTAGTCTCGTGATTTTGAACGATTAGAATCTTATTGACTTCGATGTGGTGTTCATTTGACCAGGGTGTGAATGCAGGTACGCAACGTCATCTGGATGTCAAGGCCTATCATTTCGACAATATCTAGTGTCAGTTTTCGAAGGGTTGGTTGATTTAAGGGCTTTACAATGGAAGCGTAATTTCATTGGCCATCTATGCCATATACGATGAAGAAATATTCATTCAAATCGTAATGAATTGTAACTTCATTTTAGGATTCGGGTGTGTGATGGATTTAATTATTAATATTGAAAGTCGTTCAGTTAATTCTTAGCATAAGATTGTTTCTTAATTCTGACCATCCTGTGCTTTCAGATCTTAGTTTACTGTACCAGGCACTATAGTCAATTTCTTTTAGCGATGCAGATTTGCACCGACTCGGAGCGGTGCCCTTTTAGCTCGGAAAAGTTTTCTGATCGCTGATTGGTTGGACGAGATAATTCTAACCAATCAGTGATCAGGAAACTTTTCCGAGCTAAAAAGGCACCGCCGCGAGTCGGTGCAAATCTGCCTCGATAAAAGAAATGGACTATAGGTATGCAGTGAGCTATTAGATGTCTTCTCCATCATAACATTCAATATTTCTCTACATTATCGAAGGTGTGATCAGATTATGGAATGATCTTCCTAATATAATAGTTGTATTGTTAGAACTTAATATCTGTGTTCTGAAACATGTTGCAAATGCTTTTCTTCTAAACAAATTAGTCTCCTTTCGTAATTTATTTATGACAGATCAATTGTGACGTTGTTACTTATTCTGGTATATTTTGTATTTTTTTTTTTATTATTTGTCAACTCTAGTTTATTCATTATTTCTCCAAAATTTATGG
>NC_090754.1:72304229-72309229 GCF_036898095.1 Palaemon carinicauda
AATTGTTGTGTTAGCCGACAGGAAACGTCCCTGTTAGCGATCTGCTGGACTTGTGTTCAAGACCCGCTCAATCTCGAAAGTTTCTTGTAGTGTATGCAACCTCACCATTCTTGTTAGCTAAGGATGGGGTGTATGAGGGGAGTCTATGAGTCTACCTGGTGAGTAATTAGCAGTCATTGCCTTGCCCTCCCTGGTCCTAACTTGATGGAGAGTGTTGGTGCTGTTATAGTATGTGACCTACCTTATTTTATGTTGGTCTAGTATGTCTTATTTAGTAAGAGTATGCTTGTAAATATAAGTAGTAAGCAGTTTATTGAAACTAATTTTTATTTATTTTTTTTTATTTGAACAAATACAATTCAATTCATCCTTAATTTACATGAAATTCGAACATTCTGAATACATGCTAAAATTTTAAAGTAAAATTCATTAATTTTTTAATCATTAAGAATTTCTCTTGATATCGAGATTACAAGCGAAAATAAGACTGCATCACCTCTCTTGTAAAAACGCCAGCAGTATTCATCAAGATACTCATCGTAGTGATGAATTGGGACTCCAAGTTTTTCTTCATAATACAGAATTTGCTCTCCTGCCAAGATCTCTCTATTCATTGAGGATGAGCTCCAATTGGTGGAATAACATACAGTTGCTGCTGTTTTCCAGTCACATGTTGAATTCCCAAATGCTGAAGTTGGCGGTAAACAGGGCACACACGGGATTGGATCACTAAACCAACTTCCACCTCCCTTTGTATAATCGGTGCTAGAGTTTAAAGGTTTAAAGGTCGATCATGAATGGCAGAGGCAAGGGACAGTGACATTGCCTTAGCAATCAAGACAATGCCCTAGAGACTGACCATATACTATATGATCAGCGCCCAAGTCTCTCTCCACCCAAGCTAGGACCAGGGAGGGCTAGGCAGTGGCTGCTGATGACTCAGCAGATAGATCTATAGGCTCCCCCAAACCCCCCAAACTTACCTCACAAGAATGGTAAGGTTGCAGACACCAATGGCACTAACGAGTCTGAGCGGGACTGGAACCCCAGTCTGTCAAACACCAGACAGAGACGTTACCAATCAGGCCACAACAACCCTTGCGATTCGCTTCTCTGCATAAAAGTACCGCAAATATCGTCCTTGAATCCAAGGTCTATAGATTAAGCTTATATCTATAGACCTTGCTTGAATCAACCCAACCACCTATGTGCCATCGATTCTCCGTCCATGATAGCGATTATACTCAACAATTTCTTCATCATCATCTTCTGGCGCATGATCTTCGTGTAACATGCGACTCCTAGTGTACTTTCTGCGACCAGCGAAGCGTGCATCATCTATTTGTACTGGGGAAGATTCAGTGACCGTTTGACCCTTTGTTTTAACCGAAGATTTTGTTGAGCACCCTAGATGGTAATAAATAAACCAATCCACTATTGACATTGGAGACCAAACTGAAATAGTTTGCTCTGTATCCATCTCATGCTACGGTCCACATATACAATAATTCCATAATTTTGCACAGTGGCAGGAACTATCTTTATTAATATATTATTATTATTATTATTGTTGTTATTATTATTGATATATTATTATTATTATTATTATTTATTCATTGTTATTGTTATTATTTATTATTATTATTATTATCATTATTATTAATAGTATTATTATTATTAGTATTATTATTCTTTAAGCTACAACCCTAGTTGGAAAAGCAAGATGCTATAATACCAAGGGCTCCAACAAGGAAAAGTAGCCCAGTAATGAAAGGAAACAAGGAAAAAAAATAAAAAATATGAAAAATAATTAACAATTGATAAAATATTTTAAAACTGTAACATCAACATTTAATTTTCAATTCAGATCTGTATACGTGAAAAAAATTTCCCAGTTCGAGTAGATTTGGTTGCCTAGCATTCTTTTCGTTTTCATCTCCGAACCATTCTATCTCCTGATATTTTTTGTTTGCTAGTCTCGTGGGACCACCACATTTCTCCCATGAATCCTGATCCTGTAGGAGACGCTTCTGTCGTAGAAAATAACCTTGCGCTTTTATCACTGGAAGCAACTTTTAAATAAAATTCTCTCGGAAACATCTTTGATGGTTTAGTTAACTATACTAGGTTGTCTCCCCCCTCCCCCAAAAATTGAGTTACTATTTTATTCATAAAAAAAAAATAAACATAACATTGACAGAATTTCGTAGGCCACATGTTATAACAGTGACAGAATTTTTGTAGGCCACATACTGAACTATAACAGTGATGAAATTTCTTAGGCCACATTCAGTAGGTAGGCCTCATGTTATAACAGTGACAATTTTGCAGGCCACATACTGAACTATAACAGTGATAAAATTTCGTAAGCCACATGTTATAACAGTGACAGAATTTTGTAGGCCACATACTGAACTATAACAGTGATAAAATTTCGTAAGCCACATGTTATAACAGTGACAGAATTTTGTAGGCCACATACTGAACTATAACAGTGATAAAATTTCGTAAGCCACATGTTATAACAGTGACAGAATTTTGTAGGCCACATACTGAACTATAACAGTGATAAAATTTCGTAAGCCACATGTTATAACAGTGACAATTTTGTAGGCCACATACTGAACTATAACAGTGATAAAATTTCGTAGGCCACTTTCTAAAGGTAGGCCACATGTTATAACAGTGACAGAATTTTGTAGGCCACATACTGAACTATAACAGTGATAAAATTTCGTAAGCCACATGTTATAACAGTGACAATTTTGTAGGCCACATACTGAACTATAACAGTGATAGAATTTCGTAGGCCACTTTCTAAAGGTAGGCCACATGTTATAACAGTGACAGAATTTTGTAGGCCACATACTGAACTATAACAGTGATAAAATTTCGTAGGCCACTTTCTAAAGGTAGGCCACATGTTATAACAGTGACAGAATTTTGTAGGCCACATACTGAACTATAACAGTGATAGAATTTCGTAGGCCACTTTCTAAAGGTAGGCCACATGTTATAACAGTGACAGAATTTTGTAGGCCACATACTGAACTATAACAGTGATAAAATTTCGTAGGCCACTTTCTAAAGGTAGGCCACATGTTATAACAGTGACAGAATTTTGTAGGCCACATACTGAACTATAACAGTGATAAAATTTCGTAAGCCACATGTTATAACAGTGACAATTTTGTAGGCCACATACTGAACTATAACAGTGATAAAATTTCGTAGGCCACTTTCTAAAGGTAGGCCACATGTTATAACAGTGACAGAATTTTGTAGGCCACATACTGAACTATAACAGTGATAAAATTTCGTAGGCCACTTTCTAAAGGTAGGCCACATGTTATAACAGTGACAGAATTTTGTAGGCCACATACTGAACTATAACAGTGATAAAATTTCGTAAGCCACATGTTATAACAGTGACAATTTTGTAGGCCACATACTGAACTATAACAGTGATAAAATTTCGTAGGACACTTTCTAAAGGTAGAAGAGGGCACCAAGTTTTTTACACTCATGTATTTCCTCTTAAGTAACCTTTCATTTTAGTACACAGAAAACGAAGTTTAAAGGTCGCTTATGAATGTCAGAGGCCAGGGACAGTGACAATGAGAGTGAAATAATATATGGACATTAAGAATAACAGAAAGGGTCCCTAGAAATTGCAAACGAAGGAGGGGAAGGAAGGGAAGAGGATGAATTGACGAAATGAGAAAATTTGCAGGTATAGACTGGCAAAAGAAGACCATAAACAGACGCAAGTGGAAGGACACGTCTAAGGCCTCTGTCATGCAGTGGACAAGTTAGGAGTGATAATGATGACACATAATACTGATTCGTTATATGTAATTTCCTAACAAATGAGCATAACTGTTTTAGGGAAGAATTGTCGGTATTCTGTTACTGAAGTAATCAAGAAACGTCCTTGGGAAGGGTTGCAGAAGACAACCCTGCTATTCACAAGATTGATTTATCAATCGAGGTCACATCAGTTTATCGTAAGGGGTATTTTAATCAATTCTCAAAAAGACTCATTGAAGTCTAATCATGTGGAATTTCTTTATTTTCAATTTTTTTTTTGATCAATTTATTGGTGTTTGATGACTTCATTGATGATTTTTCATTTTTTTTTATGGATTCGGGAAGGGCTAGTCTTGATGGGAGTGTTCAGTGCTGTTATTTCTTTTATTTATGTTGTTTTGGATTGATGGATTTTTATTCATATTGTGGTTTAAATTGAATTGACATTCTATTTCCTTTTCGATTTCCTCCCTCGTTTTATTCAAATGAAATTGATTGCTAATGACTTCAAAAGTTACAAAAAAGATACTTGATAAAAGCGAAAAGGAAAGAATAAATTGAAATAGATTTAATCATTTTTTCATCCTAAGGATATTCTTTTCATTCTCATATTTCTATTATTTGAATAAAGAACAATTTATTTGAACAATTTATTTTATCTTATTTTTTTTTTTTCGCCATTTTCTTGCTTGAGGGTACACGACGGCGGCACCATGTTCTATCTTATTTCTCTTCCTCTTGTTTGTTTTGAAGTTTTTATAGTTTATATATATAAGATATAATTTAATGATGTTACTGTTCTTCAAATATTTTATTTTGACTGTTTATTACTTCTCTTGTAAGTTTTTTTTTTTCCTAATTAATTTCCTTATAGGGACATTTTTCCCTGTTGGAGCCCTTGGGCTTATAGCATTTTGCTTTTCCAACTATGGTTATAGCTTGTCTCGTAATAATAATAATAATAATAATGATAATAATAATAATAATGATAATAATAATAATAATGATAATGATGATGATGGTGATGATAATTAAAATGATAATAATTAAAATAATAATAATAATAACAACAACAACAATAAATGACTACTTCAGTTATTGTTTCTCCTGAGAACTCGACTATCATGAATTGTTTCATTGTTTACTTTACTTTAATTCCTTTATAATCAAAACTTTCATCTTCCTTAGTT
>NC_090754.1:72321729-72331729 GCF_036898095.1 Palaemon carinicauda
CTTTCTTGATTTGAACTTATCAAAATTGTCAAGTATGTCCAATCGGATTCAATTACCATCAGAGGGAGATTAAAATTTTTTTACTGTGGTAGTTTAGATCAAAGATGGCTCTTTGTTCTTTTTAAAACAGAAAATGGCATTTCTCAATCTGTATTTGCAACTCAGAGCGTTGAATATAAGTGAAATGCTATCTCAGCAGTTGAAAAGGTTGTACAATTCCAGCAGTTGGAAAGGTTTGTGCAATTCCAGCAGAACGTATACGTCTGAGAGCAGGGAGTGGTTTTCGGATGTGGCTTGCTTTATATATGCAGTAAACTGAACCATCTTATGTGCAAGGGTTACTTCAAGTTCTGCTGAGAAATGCTTCGGTAAATATGTAACTTCACTACATCTTCTGTAAGTTCAGGCTCAGACAAAGTAGTGATACTATATAGGAAATCAAACTTCTCCTGGAGCTTGAAATATACTTCTTTCCTCTATGATAGCTCTGAAGCTAATGAATCTAAAATTTGATAGTATGTAGATATCCCGGTGATGATCCTGGTAGATAGTTCTGCTTCAGGTTTCCTTGTTCTTGATCTTTGATGTTCAGAACGGTAACTATGGTCTTTCGCTGGTACCATGAACTATTCTGCAATGTTCTCAAATGTTTCATGATTTTCCAAAAAACTGACAAACTACAGCAGGTATTCTTAAAGACTTGCACATGTTGCTAGACCATTTTATACTTTCCGGAGACTTGCTAGTGCCGTTCAGTCATCCCAGAATACACTCCCAACTTACGCAAAGAAGTGTAGTTTCAAAATTTTCCAATGTTAATGCCAAAATTGATGCCTGCCCTCTGGTAGTTGTTGTCTTGTCATTATCTTTCGGCAACTGAATCCAAGTTGAGTGTATTTCAACAGAGTTTGGTTTTAAAGCACTTGCTTCATCAAACCGTGCTGATAATCTTGTGGATAATAAGGACTTGATGGCATTTCCATGAATGGTTGGTTTTAGAATACTCCAACAGTGAGTTGAAGCAGAGTAGTAAATATTTATTCTAATGTTGTTAATGTTCTTAATATGTTTTATTAATTTCCCTATTTCCGTTCCTCACTGGGAAATTTTCCCTGATAGAGCCCTTGGTCTTGTAGCATTCAGATTTTCCAACTAGGGTTGTAGATTAGCAAGTAATAATAATAATAATAATAATAATAATAATAATAATAACCTTTTTTTTGCCATAAAGATTAGGAATTCATTACAAGTGGTGGGTGACAGATAAGAAACATTGCCTTTTCAAGGACTTCCAAACTGTGAAAGATGTTCAGCAGTATGAGGACCAAATTGTGCTAACAGTTCCATTATCCCTAGACAGTTCCCATTGTTGTTAGATCCAAGGAGCCCGTTTTTGCCACGGAAAGCGAGTCCTCTTACAACAAGGAATTTTACCACAACAACCACTCTTTTCAAGAAACCCCCCCCCCCCTCCAACAACTGCACTCTCTTTCGAACTGAATTGCTATATGTGTATCTATTCGAACTTCTTCATGTGTAAGTCGTATACTAGTAACTAGAAAAGCACTCAGAGTGCAGACCTCCGCCACGGCAGTTTATTTCTCGAAATTGGCTTGCGTTTCCCAGAATCAATTTACACCATTAGCGATTACCTACTATCAACGGAGGTTATAGCGAGGCTAACTTTATACACACACAAAAGCCTCTGCAGGTTTGGAAGAAGAGTACTCCTGAGTGTAGACTGTCCCTATGAAAGAGATAGGACACGTAGAGCTACACAATGTCACACTCTTGAAGAGCAATCATGCCAGACAGGAGGTGTCCCTTAAATCTTTTGTACGTCTTCTTGACAAAAAAAAAAACACGAGGAATGCCATCGTCGTGCTGTCCCCGAGGGACGATTATCACGGTAACTTACACGATTCTGCCCGACTTCATAAGATTTTGGCTGGATTGAACTTCAGCTTCCTCACTAAAATGACAAATTCTGAGATAATTTGTATTTTTCCCTAAATAATAAAAACCTTCCGCTACTTATATTGAAAGTAATATCCAATTTAAATAGCGGAAGGTTTGTTAGCATGGGAAGAAATGACAAATTCTGAGACAATTCGTATTTTTCCTTTTCCCTAAATAATACAAACCTTCCGCTATTTATATTGAAAGTAATATCCAATTTAAATAGCGGAAGGTTTGTTAGTATGGGGAGAAATGACAAATTCTGAGATAATTTGTATTTTTCTCTAACTAATACAAACCTTCCGCTATTTATATTGGATATTACTTTCAATATAAATAGCGGAAGGTTTGTTAGTGCGGGAACAAAGCCCTGGTAATTCGTGTCTATGAATCAGAAAAGGGAACTCATAATCAGATGAGTCGAGGAGATTTACCCATCGTGAAAAACACCCGTTAACGTTGGTCCCACAACTTCTAACAAAACAAGAGACTACACAAAACTGGTCGGATGGGAGGAGATCCCAGATACTCCTAAGAAAGTAGATCGAGGTAAGTACTCCGTGTTGGAACAAACAAGAATTTGCAACCACGAGATTAGTATGAATACTAACACAGTTTGGAGGAAATTATCTTCCCCCATTTATAGTCAGAATGTTTATCATTTCTGTGAATCTCCCATGACGTTTACATTGCCTCTTCTCTGGAAGTCCAGTTTATACAAAGGAATATTGTAGGGCTCTCTAGCCGTAAGCGGTAGGAAGCCCAGGTTGTTGGCTCGCAAAATATAGCTTTCAATTTACTTATCGTATTCAAACGCAATCTCAGATTGTTTATATAATACGTTACTAAGACGTCTTCCCCTGGGTTCGTTTACAATACAGTAATTGAGTGGAATGTATAGGGGGTCCTTTTTGGGAGATTGTGTTCTGCTTTGTTATCGTCCTTAAGTGATTTAGAACAAGCCTTCACAGTCATTTTGTACAGGATTCAAGGATGCTAAGCTGTAAGAAGGTGCAAGAGATCCTGAAACAGAAACGGGTGGAGGAATCTCGCGAAGGCCTGTGTAACTTAGATATAAAAATTCATCAAAAATAAGTAACCTCAATATGCTTCTGACCCGATTAACAGCAAGACTCTGGCATGAGCTACTGAGTGATTTTCTCGATCTATCTAGATCATCATAACTGGTCAGCCTCAGGGAATTCTTCTGTGGAAGTTCTCCACGGATATTAGAGTGGGGTAACTAGTGGAAAACCCCTCAATGACAGCATGAAGTAAAAATAATGAGGCTGGACAGCAAGATAGAAGGAATGAAGCAGGAATGGAAAGGAAGAAGAATACAGAAGGACCTAAACTTACAAACTTAATTGGTTCAAAGAAGTTGTTTGGAAACCAAATTGTTTGCAAGACTATTTATTTGGACTAAGGTAGACCTACCCTGAATCTCATGACTGTGATTTCCAGCCGCAAAAGTCAACATATAGTCAGATTTCATATGAAATAGATATCAAGTTACTATAAATTTTGTTGTGCTGAATGTATCGAATGATATGATATTGTTTTATTACTGTATTTCTTTATCATATCTTTGTTATTTTCAGTTGGATTTAAGTTTGCATTTCTGAATGTTTGTAAATTGAGGATCTTCTGTATACAGAGAGTGCCGCTTGGGGGAAAGAAATCTTCTCTGGTGTTCCACATGATAGTATTCTGCTACTGTATTAGTTCTTACTAAAAGTATGACTGATGGACTTGAAACCAGGTTAGTATACAGTATGCGATGTCACCGATTCCTAAACTACAAAGGAAAGTTGCTGGGGAACTCAAGTGAGGACTGCATTGTACTGTATCAGGGCAGAACTCCCGGAACGCCAAGACTTGACGATCGTCCCTGTTTAACATCTTGGCAACCTCCCTAATCAGACACGTTTCTAATCCCCTTAATGCAGTCTTTATCAATTTTTCTATTGTAACTTTTTTCTAAGTGGAAACTGACATACTTTTGAGACATGCTCCATCAAAGACTTCTCCTCAATCTGTTATATTGGGTTATGGTTAGCGAGGAAATCTGATCCACCTGCTGTAAAAATTGACAAGCATCTATGATTACTGGTTTATCCCTGCCATCAAAAGTGATATTACCAGGAGAGGGTTGTCAAATATGGCCCCCACAGATCTGATAAACAGTACTATCTTAAAAGTTTGGACAAAGACATCTTCATTTTATAGATCCTCTTTGGGGGGACAAATGACGAGCGAGATCTGCCCGTCGCTAGACGGCTAAACGTCATAGTCGTTAACCCTAGGATTCATCTTCAATCTTCGCACCGAACCAAACTGGTTAATGGCTTTATTACTATATACTACATCCATTCCTGATCTACTAAGACCACTCAAGTCAAGGCTAAATTTGGTGGAAGCAAAAACCTTGATCAAGAGAGACATATCTACATCTGTATGACTACAGCACTAAAAGTCTAAATCAACTGAAAGCATCAATAACTACTAGTTACAAAACAAAGATTTAATGGCAGAAAATGCATTTGACAATGAACAAACATTATAAATCATACATTGCCTTACTTCCTAGAGGTAAATCAAGTCCCACTGACTGGTACCGACCAAGAGGTCTACACTACAAAATAACCCTTATCTTCATTTGCAGTGTTCTAACGTGAGATTCATCTATTCCTTGTCTTTGAATGCTTTCATTACTGCTGAAGTTTTGACATAATCAAAAGCTTTCTCATAAGTGCCAAGTTGTCTTCAATTGAAATTGTGGGAAAACAACAGACACAAACCCGTCTCGCTGAACACCGCTGGCGTGGCCTTGTCTCTTCTGAGCCCCTTAAGTTTAATACTCGCTGTACTTTCATAACATGACTTCTGAGAAGTCTTTAACCCAGCATATACATTAAGTATATAGTCTTTTACAAGACCCCAAACAAACTGTAAAAATTCGCTTGTCTTTAAAAAATTATATTAACGCAGTAATAATTCATGTACATATTTTCTCCCTTGAAATAATACAGAAACAAAAACACTTGAACTAAGACTGCAAGCAAACACAAAACATGATGCCAAACATATGAGATAAGAATGAATTAACTTGGAGGATGTATTCACAAAATAAAAAAAAAATCAAGCGATACACACACCACTTGCCTTTGAACAGATAAAGATATTTCCTGCAAACAAAAATAAGACACAGTTGTGTAGCTAGGGTGGGGGGATAACCCTCCTCTTACTCCATGAAGTAAAATTCAAGAGGCTGGACAGCAAGATAGAAGAAATCAATCAGGTTTGGAAGCTTTAAACACCCTTAATTAATTTCTACACTTTGCCATGTGAGATGCACATATGGCACTATACCCCCGACAGAAAGGAACAATCATGCACGAGGATAATCGACATCTGCGATCCAAATGTGACAACTAAAAATGAATGAAAACAAATGAAATACTGTCACTGAAAAAAAACATTTGACAGAAGCTAACACCAACATTACAAAAGTTAGAGAATAAAAAAGGGTTATGCAATGCAGTAGGCTATAATCGCATTCAGTTATCATCTGCGTTTAGTGGAAACAACAACGACATCACTACTAAACATTTAAAGTAACTAAACAAACAGACCAATCCACTACAGTATGAAAGAAACATATCTATGAGGGGCATACCAACGTTCTGTTAGCCAACACGAAATGTTAATATACAAACAGGACATACAAGCTGAAGTAAATGACCACCTTTTCCACTAACATACACTACTAACAGGGACAAAATTCAAGGACACCCGTCGAGACGTTACAGCCAGGAACGGACGCACCTTCTTCGTGACCGACGCGATGCCGTCGTTACTAACCTCTCGATGTATGTCTACCACATCTTCCAGCTCATCCATGGAGAATTACGATTCAATTCGCACACCTACAAGGAGTTATAACGCTGTTATCACAGAAGCTCGCCCAATTGGGAGGAAAATATAAAGGCAAGCAGGGTTAATAACAAAATCTATGTCAACTAAAAAGTTAAAAAACTAAAAATTTTTAAAATATGTATTTTTCCTGATTATACAAACCTAAGTTCTTCCATAAGAGTATAATTTCAGCTTGGCCGGAATTCAGCTGTTTGCAATTTTAACGAGGTGTCGGTGGTTACTGGCGGGGGGAGCCCCGGCCCTTGCCAGCACACCGAGACTTAACTTGGGCCTTCGCCTAGGACTTGCTTAGTGGTTGTGGCAGGAAGTCAGACTTAAAGGATTTGAGTCTGTATAGTGTAATGAACTCAAGATTGATTATGTTCATCCAGGATTTTTTTTTCAGACTGGCTCAGTGCCAAAATACCAGGCAAGAACCAGCAGCGACACAAAATTCAAAAAGCAAAACAACTCTCAAAGAGGGATACAAAAACACTGAATCAAACTTAACAATAAAATTTAATTAACAAAAGTAGTCGTAAATTACATAAAGTAGTCCTCGAAAAGCTTTCTTAGGAACTGGAAAAACACATACACTACTGTACAATAATAACTCTCGAACCGTCACACGCCTACCTAACTTATACACCTCAGTCGAAGAGAAAGAAAAGGTGTAGGAGGTAGAAAAATACACACTTTCCCTAGCATACGACAGTTAGAGTTTCAGAGTGAAGTAAACCTTAAAACTAATTAATTTTACAATAATTATCAAAATACACCTTTAAATAATAATATATCCGAAATTGGCGATAATACTACACTTTACAGGTCACGAGGAAATATCTGAAGAATGCGTGCATAAGTAATCAAAAACTGCACCGAATTCATAATTAAAGATTATTATGACACATCACCAGCGAATGTCCTACTTCAGGATCACTAGGGGTGTTCTTGCACCGAGGGGATCACTAGGGCAACGTAAATTGTCTATATGATTTAATCAGACGAAGGAAGAACATATACGGTTCGCTTACCGTTCTTCGTCACTAGAAGGCCTCCTCACGACTCCAGGAGGTCAGACACACGGCAACAGCCAGCAGCAGTGGCAGGCAGCAGCACAAAAGCAATAGCGATGCTTAGAAGGCTAAAATCCATTAGCAGGAGCCTCTCAAATTAAATGGTAGCTGCAGGATCAGGAACAAATATCTTCCGATTATCAAGCCATGAAAAATGCTGTAAGACCTCCTCAGTTGGGGAGCCGACACTCTGCCCCGCTGTCCAAAAACGCACTCCAAGTAAACGGAGAGAGAGAGCGAAAGCAAAACTACGTAATGGGGCAGTTCAACAAGCTAAGCACCGAAGACGGGCAGTCCGCTCCACAAAACATGAAAAGCAAAAAAGGAATACGGTGAATAAACACTATACAAATAAACACAAACAAAACCTTGGCCGGGGATAAAAGAATGTTCCAAGAGAACTTTTCGTGACTTTAATTAAAACAAATGGCAAAAACCACGAACAAAATATTTAAAGTAATTATGGATTACAATAGTTAGGAAAAATTATATAAAGACTTGCTTTAATGGGAGACATATCTTGAGGATGGAGGAAGCTCTTATAACCAAACTGGCTGGTTTAAAGTTCCGAACCGTAAAAGGTGCTCAACAACGTTTGATCCAGCAAATAATGGGAGAACCACTTCACCCGAGAGAGGGGAAGGAAGGGAGGAAAAAGGCATGATACTCTGTCTCTTATCCCAGGTGAACATTGCGACTGCTATCTTAGACGAGATGCATCTTATCCCTTGATGGGGTCAGGTATGATACACGACCTGCTGAGCAACTAACCAAAATCTACTTGTTTATGAACACCAAAGAGTGATCTATCAGCTGATGTTGAAATGACTCTGAGGTCAGGATCACTGCTTTCATTTTTAATATAGTGTCGTGATATCGTCTTTCCTCCTCGAACCAACAGCCTGAGGCAATTTCGTTCCTTAAACGTGCACCCCGGCCTATCGTTGATGCGTTTGTTGAAAAGAACCATCTCCCGAGGAGGGCACTCTAAGCAACCTCCCTTTAGCAGATTCTTGTTCCTTACCAATGAAGATAAATCCTGCCTTACTTCCTGGTTGACTGGAACTATGAGCTGAGGGGAGTCGGTGGCTGCCACCCAGTGTCTTCAGGTGCCATTTTTTGGGCTTAACCTGTGTTGTTCCGGGAAATGCTCCCTTAGCACCATTTCTAAGGTATAAATACTGCTAAATATACCAGAGAAAAAAGTTACAATGAATGCCAGGAATAAACGCAGCTCGCTCACCCTTATAGGGTGTCGGTATAGAAACTGGGGCGTGTTAGAACAACCACCAGAGGTCCCTTATCAATTAGTCTTCTCCTTCCTCAATATCCCTCGATACTACGAGTTGCCGATCTACATCCGATTACTGCCCGCTACTACGGCCACCGGCCCCCCTACCCCTACCACTACCCACGCTTCTTCCCTCATTCCTTTTCTAGCACCGTGATAACCACACGCGTTTGTTTTCATAGCTTTTTGTGTCTGTGTTTTGAAGATGTCTGACATTTTGGAGATCCCTACTCCCAAGTTAAGTATAGTAATCATCTGGTTTGACAATTCTAGGTAGCGACACACGTTAAATTAATAATATTGTTAATTTTAGCCTCAACGGCATTGTGTGATGCCTTCACTCACGGGTATATTCGGCAGCCATTTTGGTGTCGCTACCTCCGAGAGCTCTTTGTTGTTTATGACTTTCAATTAGTTCCTCATACTAATTGTAGTCTTATTAATTTAGCTCTAGACATCTTATACAGAGTTTTAGCATGGTTATTGAAGTTTATTAGCACTTGAGTATTATTTAGGCTATTTTGGCGTACAGTTAGTTAGCCTACCCGACCGGGCAGTACGCGGCTTCGGAGGGTAGCCTACATCATGAGCCTGACCTTCGATATACGTATTTTATATCTAGGATAGGATGTTCTTACTAAGTATTATGTGGGGAATCGGAACATGTTTTACTTTATACTGCACAGTATAGGATGTTATCTTTCAGTCATTGTACTACCTGACCAGGTCGGCATTATACCCAATTTTGGAGGGCTAGTTATTGTTTAGAGCAGTTTAGTCTTCCTGACCAAGTCGGCATTTACCCGATTATGGAGGGTTAAGCTATACGCTCGTATCACGCTGCATTCCTCTCCCTATTTCTCCCCTTTTATAGTAGGAACTCTGATGTGGAGTCGCCCGTGAGATACAAACTTTTCAAAGGACGAAAGGTGTCTGAGCAACCTTTGCCATTGCAACACAGGGACAAGTCGTTTGAAGAGGTAAGGCTGGCTACTTTCCTAAGTCGGCTGATGTGATTCTTCGAAGGAATGTTCTTCGCCTCCTTTGTGAACGTTCACCTGATTTATCATGATGCCCAGATCATGAGATCATGACAAAATGCGGAAAGTCTGTCTCTGTGCTGGAAAGGCTGACCTCGGGAGGAGGAGTTTTAGCCAGTCATAGAGGTACAGTACAATACTTTATCAGACGAATTCCATTGGCAGGAACCACAACTGAAACAAGAGTGAAGATTCACAAGAACACCTGGGGAGCTATTGAAAGTCTTTCCTCTGAGGGTTAAGCGGAGGAACTTTCTGGTGGACTGGGATCTGTAATTATGTGTTCTTCAGATCCACGGTCATGCATGAAGTCGGAACTGCCGACCGTACCGTGTTCACCGTATCCATCTTGAACGGGGTCGACAGGATGAATGTGTTCAAGGAGGAGAGGTTGGTGACTGATCTCCAGCCCCCAGATGCCTTCTCCACTAGAAATGATTGGCTGTAAGAGCCAAGGTAAGACATGAATGTTTATAGTATCTTTGAGAGAGGAAGAAGAGAGTCAATGAACGGAATACAGTACCCGTCACGTAGGACATTTGCCATCCAGTCATTGGCGCTGCGTTGCTGCCACTTTACCCATTGGCTCCGAAGGCATCCCCCAGTCCGTGGCAGTCTCGCTGCTTTTGCTGCCTCTTTTTTTTTTATTTTTTTTTTTTATAATTTTTTTTTTACTTTTTTTGTTTTATATTTTTTTTTTTTTTTTTTTTTTTTTT
>NC_090754.1:72334229-72336729 GCF_036898095.1 Palaemon carinicauda
AAGCTGTTTCAACTTGTCTCTTAGTAGCTCTAACCTATATTGAAGACTCTTGGCACAAATTCGTTGGTATCAAGGAGAATCTGCTACTCCGGATATTAAAGTTTTCCTCCTCCTCCTCCTCATCGATTTCTTCCTCCTCCTCCTCATCGATTTCTTCCTCCTCCTCCTCCTCATCGATTTCTTCCTCCTCCTCCTCCTCCTCCTCCTCATCGATTTCCTCCTCCTCCTCCTCATCGATTTCTTCCTCCTCCTCCTCCTCCTCCTCCTCATCGATTTCTTCCTCCTCCTCCTCCTCCTCCTCATCGATTTCTTCCTCCTCCTCCTCCTCCTCCTCCTCATCGATTTCTTCCTCCTCCTCCTCCTCATCGATTTCTTCCTCCTCCTCCTCCTCCTCCTCCTCATCGATTTCCTCCTCCTCCTCCTCCTCCTCATCGATTTCTTCCTCCTCCTCCTCCTCCTCCTCATCGATTTCTTCCTCCTCCTCCTCCTCCTCCTCATCGATTTCTTCCTCCTCCTCCTCCTCCTCCTCATCGATTTCTTCCTCCTCCTCCTCCTCCTCCTCATCGATTTCTTCCTCCTCCTCCTCCTCCTCCTCCTCATCGATTTCCTCCTCCTCCTCCTCATCGATTTCCTCCTCCGCCTCCTCATCGAATTCTTCCTGTTCTTCATAACTTGAATATTCTTCATATGAATATTCCATTAACATATTATCCTCATCAATTAGATAATCATCATCAGAGTCAAAATCATACTCCTCATCAGCATCGGAATCATATTCATAATCCGAACCATCCCATTCCTCCAATTCGTCTTCATCCAACCATTCCTGCATCATGGGATTTTCGAAAAGTTCCTCTGCAAAATCTTCGACAAATTTTCTGACTTCGTCGTATTCCTTCCTCATCTCGTTGTCGGTTAAAAGATCTTTTGCGTAGTTGATCCGTTGCATGATCTCATTTACTCCTTGTTGGTCTATGTCAGACCCATGGCACTTGTCAGGATGGTACTTGAGTGCCATTTTCCTGTAGGCTTTTTCTATTTCCTTCTGGGAAGCGTCTGTTTTAACACCGATGATTTGGAACGGACATCCCATTCTTTCCATTCTTTCCAATGCCTCGGCATAAAATACCAAGTCTTCTTCTAGCTGTTCCTCTTCGTCTAGTTGCTCAAATAGAGCAATTGCATCTCTGTATTTTCCATATAATAAGTAGCACACACCGAGTCTTAACCTAGTTTCCACATCTGTCTCGTCAATAGCAAGAGCACTCAGGAAACATTCACGAGCTTCATCCAGCCGTCGAAGCTTGCACAAGATATTCCCTTTCAATTGAAGCAGTTCTGCTCGAGCCCAGGGGAAGAAGGACTCTAGCGACTGACATCGTGCAATTGTTTCCAAGACAGCATCAAATTCCGAGTTGTCTATCATTGAGGGAATCGTATTCCATAAGACCTGCCGCTGCAGGAACTCCCGTCCTTTGAGTGCCCTAGGATGATTTGGGCATCCCTTCAGAACTTCGTCCAAAATCCTTTCAGCTTCCTCAAAGTCACAGTGACTTGCACAAAGTATGGCAGATTCCACTCTTACATCCGAGTTTACTTTGTGTTCATCGGGCAGTTCATCTAAAACGTTCTGGGCCTCATCCCATCTGCACAGTGCCATCAGGCATCTGAGCTCCTTCGCGCGGCATTCCAACACGTCGTCAAAATCTTCAAGGACAACTCTTAGGAAAACCAACGCCGAATCAAAGTCTTCTTTGTGTATACACCGATCCATCTCAGATTCCAGAACGTTTCGACGAGTGACTGGTCTTTCCTTTTCTGCTTCTTCCGTTCGTTCTTCCAGCTTTTTGGATAAGTCATTGGATTCTCGAATTTCCAGATCTCTTTCATTCAGCTTTTCCTGAAGTTCGTCAATCCGGCTTTCGAGTTCAGTCATCTTGTTCGTCAATTCATTCCGTAATATTTCATTTTGTTTCTTTTTGCCATCGCTAATTTTTCCTTTCTTTGAAAATAAGAATTTAAATAATATACCTCCTCCAACTAAGGCCAAACAAGCCAGTATCCAGGTGTATCCCACGCTCATGGGAGCGCCAGTGTTATCCATTCCAGGGACAAAGTAGGAGAGAAAAGGTCCAAGACCCTCTCTGATCATTTCCAGTCGTTGTTCCAAGTTCCGTACCTTCAGCTCACACTGCCGAAGATCCCTCCGAGATGTCAGAAATCCCCCAACCACAGGGATAGAGGACAAGAGTCGATGGAGGAAAGAATCCTCAACAACCCCATCCTCGGAGAAGTTGGGTCTCGCTGCCAGAAGCCACGAGACCATCCTGAAAAAGAAGTTGTCGTTTATCATCTTCATTCGTCCTTCGAGTTCCATGTAGTACTGCTCACACGCACAATATCGGTCTTTTATCCCAACAAAAGTGCGACCCACTCTCAGCCCAGCGCCGAGATTAGAGAATAGTGTTCCTGTTATCGCCATCCAAAAGCCTGTAATCAC
>NC_090754.1:72339229-72391669 GCF_036898095.1 Palaemon carinicauda
TTAAATATAATAACTAATCAGTATCTTTAGATTCCATCAAAGAGCAGTATAATTCACTACAACTTATATATCTTTTAATAACCATACAGAAAGGGGGGCGTGGCAGGTGTAAACGTCAGGGGCTCACGTCATGGTTGACATACGTCATTCTACGCCTAGTTGCCAGGTCTTAATTTCCGTTCTCGCCATAACCACAGAATTTAGATGACATTTCTCTATATAAAGTAAGACAATACTGCGGAGTAGATGCTTGAATCCATTTTTCTTAATTAGGTCGGTGTCTCAAACTCTGGTGGTTTCAGTTTCACATTAATCAGAAGCCTAGGTCATTAGTTATATTAAAAAAAGAGGGTGTCATGGTCCGTGAAATACACAGTAATAGGCCTTAAGTTTGTGCGTGCGTGAAATGTACCTGTCAAAAGTAAGAAGTAAATTACTTCGGAGATTATTAGCTCACCTCCTCAGGGTAAGCTAACAACCTGTTATTCCAGGAATTATTGGAAAAGCATCCTTCCACACCCTGGATTTTCGCAGGTAGCTCTGGAATTCGCATTGTCAGTCAAGGGGGAGTTTTGTCACTTCATGATTTCAATCGTTATTATTGATTTGATTCGATTTTTTTTTTCAATTTTAGTATGGATATTTTTTTTTCTTTTTGTATATTTTCATTATTTTTATCTTCGGTTTTTTATATAGATATTTTGTATGGATATTTGTTATCCAATTTGAGGGTATTTTTTTTTTATATATTTTCACTAACTTTTATCTTTTTTTATGGATATTTCCAATCCAGTTTGAGAGAGAGAGAGAGAGAGAGAGAGAGAGAGAGAGAGAGAGAGAGAGAGAGAGAGAGAGAGAGAGAGAGATAGAGAGAGATAGAGAGAGAGAGAGAGAGAGAGAGAGAGAGAGAGAGAGAGAGAGAGAGAGGGCCAACCTTGCTATACATATAAATGTTTTGAATGGTGTGATAATTTATTACATGTTCTCATGCCATATCACAAATGATTAGATTGCTATGAGTTTTTTGGATGTCATTTGTGGCACCAAATATGTTGATAATTTTAAGCAACAGTAACTTGCTGCCTCATTTTTATTTTTATTTTTATTTTCTCGGTTATGGACGTTATTGTCTTGTTCAAGTATATAATTATTTATAACATTAACTTTTATCATAGATGATTAAATATTTGGGTAGTGCCATAGCCTCTGTACCATGGCCTTCCACTGTCTTTGATTAGAATTCTCTTGCTTTAAGGTACACTCGGGTACGCTGTTTTATCTTTTTTATTTTTTTTTTAAGTTTTTATAATTTATATATGAAAGATACGGTTCACTTTCCCTTTGCCTACATATACGCCGAATAGTCTGGCTTATTCTTTACAGGTTTTCCCCGTCCTCATAAACCTGACAACACTAAGATTACCAAACAATTCTTGTTCACCCATGGGGTTAACTACTACACTGTAATTGTTCAGTGGCTACTTTCCTCTTGGTAAGGGTAGAAGAGACTCTTTAGCTATGGTAAGTAGCTCTTCTAGGAGAAGGACACTCCAGAATCAAACCATTGTTCTCTAATCTTTGGTAGTGCCATATCCTCTGCACCATAGCCTTCCACTGTCTTGTGTTAGAGTTCTTTTGCTTGAGGATACACTCGGGGCACTATTCTATCTTATTTCTCTCCCTCTTGTTTTGTTTAAGTTTTTCTAGTTTGTATAGGAAATATTTGTTTAGGTGTTGTTGCTGTTCTTAAAATATTTTATTTTTCCTTGTTTCCTCTCCTTACTTAGGTTTATAGCATCCTGCTTTACCAACTAGGGTTGTAGCTTAGCAAGTAATAATAATAATAATGATGATAATAATTAAACTAATAATATATACAATGTGTGTATAGGGTATATATATATATATATATATATATATATATATATATACATATATATATATATATATATATATATATATATATATATATACAGGTATATATATATATATATATATATATATATATATATATATATATATATATAAAATGTGTGTATGTGTGTGTAGGCGTTATGTAAATATATATATATATATATATATATATATATATATATATATATATATATATATATATACACATACATACATACATACATACCGTATATATTGTTTGAGTAGACCAAAATATTACAATAACTGCAAAGAAATGAACGTAGCACCTTCTTCGTGGTTGATTTTAATTTTCCTTTAAATCCTGTCTGGGATATGAAATAACGTTAGGCTATCCTATACAGTCTGTGCAATAGTTCAAAACCGAAATTTCCTCATCAATAAAATCGGTGTTTTCCGAGTCAGGAGAATATAAATATCAATTTAACTCAGCATCTTTGTGGCACTCATTGCGTGTCTTATTCGCGTGACATGATGACGTCCTCCCATTGTGCTGGTGGTTTGCAAAAATAGTCGGCGTGAATTCGTAAGTCCCGTGTTTAGTAACCAGGATCCTAAGTGTTTTTACGTATACAATACAGCCGTGTATGTGACACGTATTGAACTATCCACCTTAGGCCCCTACACGATCAATTTTTTCGTCAATTAATTAATATCAATTTATTGACGACAATGAAATTGATGAAATCATTGTGCCTACACAGGATCAATGATTTTACTTCAATTTTCAGTTTGATTCATAACTTCGAGATGAGAGCATCTGTTTGATTACGATGACGACTCTTTCACTGCTGGGTAAACACTGAATTATTGATGTTTTGCCCACACACGATCAATTTTATTGAAGACCCATCAGTATATATCAAAGGATCTTTGATCTCTCAATGAATTGATTCAATGAAATTGTCTCAATTAAATTGATATCAATGTCCCCTACACACGGTCAATTTCTTCATCAATTCATTGACATCAATAAATTGGTATCAATTAATTGACGAAAAAAATTGATCGTGTGTAGGGGCCTTAAGAGGACTCCATACATTTTTTGGAAACACTTCTTGCTGGGGGATTTTACAGTAGAATTCTGGTAATCATATCAAATTACCCTAAACATGATTACTCGTGTTAATTTTCATCTAAGATTGATTGATTGATTGATTTGAGGTTTTCTGGCATACTGACATGTGAGGTCATTGACGCCGATTCCATCTAGGAACTATTGATAATGATCTATTGTTTTTATTAAGTATTTTCTCTCGTGTAATTAGAAATCATTTTAGGAAAACTTAATTTCCTCTTCAAAATTAATTTAATCGTCTATGCTATTTTCATCATTACATAAACAATATCATAACCATTTCATTTGATATTACAACAACATTTATCATCCCCAGTGATCCAAGTCAAAAACTTCCCATGAAATACGCAAAAAAAAAAAAAAAAAAAAAAAAAAAAAAAAAAAAAAAAAAAAAAAAAAAGGAAAGAAAAAAAGATAATAATTGAAAAGTACCGAGTTCCAAGATCTTCCAGAAGACCCCCACCAGTTTACGTGTGCATGGTTCGTTTAGACATGGCTATCTGGATACGGTTTCCTGGCGTGGCTTTGCGTGCGTTGAAGGACGGTGCTCTGGAACTCTCTTAGAGATAAAAAGAAAGACGATTGATGTCGGCACCATGCAATGTTTTGCCGTGATGATAGTGATTTCGACGATTGATTTCGTGGGACTCTTGTAAGATCTTTTGAAGGAGGAGGGATTATTTCAACAGCTTTTTATTATTATTATTATTACTTGCTAAGCTACAACCTTTGTTGGAAAAGCAGGATGCTATAAGCCCAGGGGCCCCAACAGGGAAAACAGCCCTGTGAGGAAAGGAAACAAGGAAAAATAAAATATTTTAAGAACAGTAACATGAAAATAGATATTTCCTATATAAACTATAAAAACTTACAAAACTAGAAGAAGAGAAATTAGATAGAATAGTGTGCCCGAGTGTACCTTCAAACAAGAGAACTCTAACCCAAGAGACAGTGGAAGACCATGGTACAGAGGCTAAAGGCACTACCCAAGACTAGAGAACAATGGTTTAATTTTGGAGTGTCCTTCTCCTAGAAGAGCTGCTTACCATAACTAAAGAGTCTCTTCTACCCTTACCAAGAGGAAAGTAGCCACTGAACAATTACAGTACAGTAGTTAAACCCTTGGGTAAAGAATTGTTTGGTAATCTCAGTGTTGTTAGGTGTATGAGGACAGAGGAGAATCTAAAGAATAGCCCAGACTATTCGGTGTATGTGTAGGCAAAGGGAAAATGAACCGTAACCAGAGAGAAGGATCCAATGAAGTACTGTCTGGCCAGGCAAAGCCCCATAACTCTATTATCGGTAGTATCAACGGGTGGCTGGTGCCTTGGTCAACCTACTACCAATAGTAACTTTGTGCTCGTATACTCTGTGTATTTGTTTTTAGCTTCTATTATTATTATTATTATTATTATTACTACTACTACCTCCGCCAACAAAGTTGGAAGGAGGTTATGTTTTCGCCCCTGTTTGTGTGTTTGTTTGTGTGTGTGTGTTTGTTTGTGAATAGCTTCCTGGCCACAATTTTAAACGTAGAATAATGAAACTTGCATGGATTAACCTTTATGTAAAAAGCTGGAAATTATCAAATTTTTGGAAAGTCAAGGACAAAGGTCAAGGTCACGGTCAAGCAAAATGTCCAGTTCACACAACCAGCCAAAAGTTTTGATCGTCTTGTCACAGAAACTTCAAAATTTTTTCATATTTGAGTGCATGAACATCGATGCCAATGAATACACGTCAAGGTTAAAGGTCAAGGTCGAAAAAAAGGTTGAGAATTAAGCTGCGGCGGCGGAGGTCTGCACTTTACTGAGTGCCTCTCTATTAATTATTATTATTATTATTATTATTATTATTATTTGTTAAGCTACAACCCTAGTTGAGAAAGCCGGATGCTGTAAGCCCAAGGGCTCCAACAAGGAAAAATAGCCCAGCGAGGAAAGGAAATAAGGATATAAATAAACCATATGAGAAGTAATGAACAATTAAAATAAAATATTTTAAGAACAATAAAATACGTAAGTAAGAGATGAGATGATACCTGCGTCGCTGTTGCCAGTGATGGCTCCGAGATCGACATCAGAGATCGACATTCGACATTCGAGATCGACATCTGAGATCGACATTCGAGATCGACATACTACTTTTCGGTGAAGGTGAAGTGGGACTTGAGTACCTGGGAATGAATCTTGTCTAGAAATACTACCTAGAGTGAATATGAAAGAGAGATCTTTTATAGAGGTCTGCCTTTCGATGGAAAATGATTCAGTTGATTATATATATATGTATATATGTGCGTATAACTTTATATATGTATGTATATTAATGTGTAAATATTATATATATATATATATATATATATATATATATATATTATATATATATTTATATATATACATATATATATATACATTTATATATATGTATATATATATATATGTATATATATGTATATATATATATATATATATATATATATATATATATATATATATATATATAATGTATGTATATATATATATATATATATATATATGTATATATATATGTGAATATATATATATATATATATATATATATATATATATATATATATATATATATGAATATATATATATATATATAAATATATATATATTTATATATATATATGTATATATTTTGATAATAATAATAATAATAATAATAATAATAATAATAATAATAATAATAATAATAATAATAATAATAATAATAATCCTCAAACCGAAAATATTGCTCTTAATAAAATATAAACCTTACGAAAAAAAAAATATTAAACCCTTTCTTTACGGAATTACATCATTTGATAAGTTGTAACAAGCAATAACCTAGACGTCGTTACACTGTATTCCTCTTCAATAGAAATACATCGATTATTGGATTTTTATTACTGTTGATTTTGCCTTTTAATTTTTCTGTGGTTAACAAACCTATTAAGTTCCGTCAATTCTACTTTATAGGCTCTTTTCTCTCATATTTACTCTATTTAATATTTGTGTTTTTATATAGGTAGGTAGTAGGTTGGTCAGATGCTACCGTTGGAGAGTTGCGGGGTCTTTTGACTGGCCAGACAGTACTACATTGGATCTTTCTCTCTGGTTACGGTTCATTTTCCTTTTGCCTACACATACACCGAATAGTCTGGCCTATTCTTAACAGATTCTCCTTTGTCCTCGTGCACCTGACAACACTGAGATTTCCAAACAATTTGTTGTCACCCAAAGGGTTAACTACTGCACTGTAATTGTTCAGTGGCCACTTTCCTCTTGGTATGGGTAGAAGAGGCTCTTTAGCTATGATAAGCAGTTCTTTTAGGAGAAGGACACTCCAAAATCAAACCATTGTTCTGTAGTCATGGGTAGTGCCATAGCCTCTGTACCATGGTCTTCCACTGCCTTCGGTTGGAGTTCTCTTGCTTGAGGGTACACTCGGGCACGATATTCTATCTAATTTCTCTTCCTCTTGCTTTGTTAAAGTTATTATAGTTTATATTTCAATGTTACTGTTCTTGAAATATTTTATTTTCCTTTGTTTTCTTTCCTCACTGGGCTTTTTTCCCTGTGGGAGCCCCTGGGCTTACAGCATCTTGCTTTTCTAACTAGGGTTATAGCTTAGCAAGTAATAATAATAATAATAATAATAATAATAATAATAATAATAATAATAATAATAATAATAATAATAATAATAATAATAATATAAAACTAAGTTTCTTTTCCGAGCCCAAATAGTTCAATTCACTTTACCGAAGTATGCCTCTGACTATTAAAGAAAACGTAATTTCCAATTAATCACCACAGAAAACGACCAACTCATTAAATGTTAGAGCGGAAACTACAGAATATAACTATATGGTCTTAGGTTAATTATATGCAATTGTTATACAGTGAGTTAGTGTAAAGATGAATACTTTTGAATGGCTTATTCTTATACTGTATATGCCAGTCTTTTTGGGTGTAAGTATGTATACTATTGTAAAATAGTATACTTTGGCTATATTTTTAAGGGAATTTATTGATATATCCTGATTTATTTTCGTGCCCTTGGCATGTGTTATATCAAAGTTCTTATAAAAAAAGTTACTCAATCTCAATTATGTTTTCCATATTGGGTATCCTGTTGTTTTTTTCTTGGTACCTTAGGTAAAATCAACGTGATATCGATTGAGAGATAACTTATTTATTTTACCTTTTCTTGTATTTTTATCGAATAGGAATAAATTTATTGTATCGAAACTGTAGTCTCTGGTACTGCGATACCTTGATCACTACGGATGTTCGACAATTTTATTGAAGTAATTTCAAACATTTCACTAAAACCTATGCGTAAATGCTAAAATTAAAATGACTCTCTCTCTCTCTCTCTCTCTCTCTCTCTCTCTCTCTCTCTCTCTCTCTCTCTCTCTCTCTCTCTCTCTCTCTATTTGCATTGTAAGTTGTGTTTAATATATTCTTGAAAGAACCATGAAATATATATGAACTAACTTTGATTATTTGAAAAATAAAAAGCCACTAAGTACATTAAGATTAAAATATGAATAATGGTGGGGCACTGAACCATGCAATTCAGCGGGCCCGTTACCATACAAGGGGCCCGCTGAAGGGCCTGGGCCAGAGCCCCACATGAATATAATCCGGCCCTTCTCAAAACAAATAGACATTTTGTGTTTCAGTAATGGATAAGGCTTAGTTCCTTGACACCCAGTATATAATCTGAGCGGCATGATTTTTACGATTTACTTAGAAAATAATTGAATAAATTAGTAAAAATTTAGAAATGAAACTATAAGAGAGATTACTCAAGTGCCATGTGTTGATGAGGGGTAGAAGGATATGGTTTGGGCATGCTCTTCGCACTCCCCAAGAGAGATTAGTTCACCAAAAGCTCAACTGAGCTACACAACGCACTAGAACAGTTGGAAGACCCAGCCCTGCATGTCTAAGGACTAGGAAGCGTGATGTAAAAGATGATGAATGGAGAAGTATTGATTTAAAAGCTCAAGATAGAGATGACTGGCGAAATCTAACTGAAGCCCTTTGCGTCAATAGGCGTTGGAGGAAATGATGATGATGATGATGAAAGATAATTCTAAATATTGTCTAAATATAACTGGTAAATCATACAAGGCAGTCTTAAACTGCTTAAAATTGTGCCAAAGAAGTTTAAATAAAAAACAAATAGTCTGGATAGCATTAAGGGGTAAAAGTATGACTGTAATGAATGGTGTGATAAAATCCTAAAAGATGTACTATGTAATTCTACTCTAGGTAATTTTTTTAACTATTGAAGACATTGTTATGATCTTTCACAAACTGATACAGTTTTTATGTGAAGCCTGTTTGCAAAATTGCCATAGGTTATGCAATCGTCTTTTTACATTTATATAATTATAGGAATGAAAACTTTAGATAATAGTAACTATAATTCAGTTCGATATTTAATGAGTCACATTGGTAAACTTCAGACATTTTGTGGATAACATTGGTACAGTTCAGACTTTTTATGGGTCACATTAATACAATGCAGACTTTTTATGGGTCACAATTTTACGGTTCTGACATTTTATGGGTCACATTGGTACATTTCAGACATTTTATAGGTCCCATTGGTACAGTTCAGACATTTTATGGGTCACATTGGTACAGTCCAGACATTTTATGGGTCACATTGATATAAGCTAATTAAGATATCTTTAACTTCCATTGAACATATTCCAACATTAACTTTAATACATTTTTTTCTATAATCACAACACCGTCAACCCAGTACACTTGTCTGCTGGTTAATGCCAGGGCTGCCGGATTCTCCACAGTAGGCAACTCCACGCTCTGATTAGTCCCAGTTTCACCTCTCCAAGTCTCACTTAATAACGTTTGTCAGTTACGCTATATTGAACTGAGGAGGAATGTGCTATCATACTAAAAAAAATGAATAAACTTTTAGATTTTTCTTGAGCTGACGAATCAATTCGTCAAAAGGCAACTGTTATGCTGCAATAGGAAATAATTAATTAATCAAATAATCAGTCTTTCAGTGAGTCGGCAACATCAAGCGCTGAACTCCACTGAGCCTCCTAGTCCCATAGCATCCACACTTTCATAGACTTCACAATTATTGTAATTTTTATATAGATATCACGGGGAAAATAAATAATAAAACACTCATATTAATTATCTATTACTTTTTATTACATTTTAATCGACATACATCATCTCTTAACAAAGTGTGGAATTTATCAGCACTCGGATTCCACATTCCACACATGATCAAGATGTGGAGTAGATTAGCCGTATCGATGACGTAATTTCCACGTTTCGGCAGCCCTGGTTAATGCTCATGAACACCCAGGTAGTTCTTATATGGAAGTAGACTGCCTTCTTTCTTGATTTGAACTTATCAAAATTGTCAAGTATGTCCAATCGGATTCAATTACCATCAGAGGGAGATTAAAAAATTTTTACTGTGGTAGTTTAGATCAAAGATGGCTCTTTGTTCTTTTTAAAACAGAAAATGGCATTTGTCAATCTGTATTTGCAACTCAGAGCGTTGAATATAAGTGAAATGCTATCTCAGCAGTTGAAAAGGTTGTACAATTCCAGCAGTTGGAAAGGTTTGTGCAATTCCAGCAGAACGTATACGTCTGAGAGCAGGGAGTGGTTTTCGGATGTGGCTTGCTTTATATATGCAGTAAACTGAACCATCTTATGTGCAAGGGTTACTTCAAGTTCTGCTGAGAAATGCTTCGGTAAATATGTAACTTCACTACATCTTCTGTAAGTTCAGGCTCAGACAAAGTAGTGATACTATATAGGAAATCAAACTTCTCCTGGAGCTTGAAATATACTTCTTTCCTCTATGATAGCTCTGAAGCTAATGAATCTAAAATTTGATAGTATGTAGATATCCCGGTGATGATCCTGGTAGATAGTTCTGCTTCAGGTTTCCTTGTTCTTGATCTTTGATGTTCAGAACGGTAACTATGGTCTTTCGCTGGTACCATGAACTATTCTGCAATGTTCTCAAATGTTTCATGATTTTCCAAAAAACTGACAAACTACAGCAGGTATTCTTAAAGACTTGCACATGTTGCTAGACCATTTTATACTTTCCGGAGACTTGCTAGTGCCGTTCAGTCATCCCAGAATACACTCCCAACTTACGCAAAGAAGTGTAGTTTCAAAATTTTCCAATGTTAATGCCAAAATTGATGCCTGCCCTCTGGTAGTTGTTGTCTTGTCATTATCTTTCGGCAACTGAATCCAAGTTGAGTGTATTTCAACAGAGTTTGGTTTTAAAGCACTTGCTTCATCAAACCGTGCTGATAATCTTGTGGATAATAAGGACTTGATGGCATTTCCATGAATGGTTGGTTTTAGAATACTCCAACAGTGAGTTGAAGCAGAGTAGTAAATATTTATTCTAATGTTGTTAATGTTCTTAATATGTTTTATTAATTTCCCTATTTCCGTTCCTCACTGGGAAATTTTCCCTGATAGAGCCCTTGGTCTTGTAGCATTCAGATTTTCCAACTAGGGTTGTAGATTAGCAAGTAATAATAATAATAATAATAATAATAATAATAATAATAACCTTTTTTTTGCCATAAAGATTAGGAATTCATTACAAGTGGTGGGTGACAGATAAGAAACATTGCCTTTTCAAGGACTTCCAAACTGTGAAAGATGTTCAGCAGTATGAGGACCAAATTGTGCTAACAGTTCCATTATCCCTAGACAGTTCCCATTGTTGTTAGATCCAAGGAGCCCGTTTTTGCCACGGAAAGCGAGTCCTCTTACAACAAGGAATTTTACCACAACAACCACTCTTTTCAAGAAACCCCCCCCCCCCCTCCAACAACTGCACTCTCTTTCGAACTGAATTGCTATATGTATATCTATTCGAACTTCTTCATGTGTAAGTCGTATACTAGTAACTAGAAAAGCACTCAGAGTGCAGACCTCCGCCACGGCAGTTTATTTCTCGAAATTGGCTTGCGTATCCCAGAATCAATTTACACCATTAGCGATTATCTACTATCAACGGAGGTTATAGCGAGGCTAACTTTATACACACACAAAAGCCTCTGCAGGTTTGGAAGAAGAGTACTCCTGAGTGTAGACTGTCCCTATGAAAGAGATAGGACACGTAGAGCTACACAATGTCACACTCTTGAAGAGCAATCATGCCAGACAGGAGGTGTCCCTTAAATCTTTTGTACGTCTTCTTGACAAAAAAAAAAAAAACACGAGGAATGCCATCGTCGTGCTGTCCCCGAGGGACGATTATCACGGTAACTTACACGATTCTGCCCGACTTCATAAGATTTTGGCTGGATTGAACTTCAGCTTCCTCACTAAAATGACAAATTCTGAGATAATTTGTATTTTTCCCTAAATAATAAAAACCTTCCGCTACTTATATTGAAAGTAATATCCAATTTAAATAGCGGAAGGTTTGTTAGTATGGGAAGAAATGACAAATTCTGAGATAATTCGTATTTTTCCTTTTCCCTAAATAATACAAACCTTCCGCTATTTATATTGAAAGTAATATCCAATTTAAATAGCGGAAGGTTTGTTAGTATGGGGAGAAATGACAAATTCTGAGATAATTTGTATTTTTCTCTAACTAATACAAACCTTCCGCTATTTATATTGGATATTACTTTCAATATAAATAGCGGAAGGTTTGTTAGTGCGGGAACAAAGCCCTGGTAATTCGTGTCTATGAATCAGAAAAGGGAACTCATAATCAGCTGAGTCGAGGAGATTTAGCCATCGTGAAAAACACCCGTTAACGTTGGTCCCACAACTTCTAACAAAACAAGAGACTACACAAAACTGGTCGGATGGGAGGAGATCCCAGATACTCCTAAGAAAGTAGTTCAAGGTAAGTACTCCGTGTTGGAACAAACAAGAATTTGCAACCACGAGATTAGTATGAATACTAACACAGTTTGGAGGAAATTATCTTCCCCCATTTATAGTCAGAATGTTTATCATTTCTGTGAATCTCCCATGACGTTTACATTGCCTCTTCTCTGTAAGTCCAGTTTATACAAAGGAATATTGTAGGGCTCTCTAGCCGTAAGCGGTAGGAAGCCCAGGTTGTTGGCTCGCGAAATATAGCTTTCAATTTACTTATCGTATTCAAACGCAATCTCAGATTGTTTATATAATACGTTACTAAGACGTCTTCCCCTGGGTTCGTTTACAATACAGTAATTGAGTGGAATGTATAGGGGGTCCTTTTTGGGAGATTGTGTTCTGCTTTGTTATCGTCCTTAAGTGATTTAGAACAAGCCTTCACAGTCATTTTGTACAGGATTCAAGGATGCTAAGCTGTAAGAAGGTGCAAGAGATCCTGAAACAGAAACGGGTGGAGGAATCTCGCGAAGGCCTGTGTAACTTAGATATAAAAATTCATCAAAAATAAGTAACCTCAATATGCTTCTGACCCGATTAACAGCAAGACTCTGGCATGAGCTACTGAGTGATTTTCTCGATCTATCTAGATCATCATAACTGGTCAGCCTCAGGGAATTCTTCTGTGGAAGTTTTCCACGGATATTAGAGTGGGGTAGCTAGTGGAAAACCCCTCAATGACAGCATGAAGTAAAAATAATGAGGCTGGACAGCAAGATAGAAGGAATGAAGCAGGAATGGAAAGGAAGAAGAATACAGAAGGACCTAAACTTACAAACTTAATTGGTTCAAAGAAGTTGTTTGGAAACCAAATTGTTTGCAAGACTATTTATTTGGACTAAGGTAGACCTACCCTGAATCTCATGACTGTGATTTCCAGCCGCAAAAGTCAACAAATAGTCAGATTTCATATGAAATAGATATCAAGTTATTATAAATTTTGTTGTGCTGAATGTATCGAATGATATGATATTGTTTTATTACTGTATCTCTTTATCAAATCTTTGTTATTTTCAGTTGGATTTAAGTTTGCATTTCTGAATGTTTGTAAATTGAGGATCTTCTGTATACAGAGTGCCGCTTGGGGGGAAAGAAATCTTCTCTGGTGTTCCACATGATAGTATTCTGCTACTGTATTAGTTCTTACTAAAAGTATGACTGATGGACTTGAAACCAGGTTAGTATACAGTATGCGATGTCACCGATTCCTAAACTACAAAGGAAAGTTGCTGGGGAACTCAAGTGAGGACTGCATTGTACCGTATCAGGGCAGAACTCCCGGAACGCCAAGACTTGACGATCGTCCCTGTTTAACATCTTGGCAACCTCCCTAATCAGACACGTTTCTAATCCCCTTAATGCAGTCTTTATCAATTTTTCTATTGTAACTTTTTTCTAAGTGGAAACTGACATACTTTTGAGACATGCTCCATCAAAGACTTCTCCTCAATCTGTTATATTGGGTTATGGTTAGCGAGGAAATCTGATCCACCTGCTGTAAAAATTGACAAGCATCTATGATTACTGGTTTATCCCTGCCATCAAAAGTGATATTACCAGGAGAGGGTTGTCAAATATGGCCCCCACAGATCTGATAAACAGTACTATCTTAAAAGTTTGGACAAAGACATCTTCATTTTATAGATCCTCTTTGGGGGGACAAATGACGAGCGAGATCTGCCCGTCGCTAGACGGCTAAATGTCATAGTCGTTAACCCTAGGATTCATCTTCAATCTTTGCACCGAACCAAACTGGTTAATGGCTTTATTACTATATCCTACATCCATTCCTGATCTACTAAGACCACTCAAGTCAAGGCTAAATTTGGTGGAAGCAAAAACCTTGATCAAGAGAGACATATCTACATCTGTATGACTACAGCACTAAAAGTCTAAATCAACTGAAAGCATCAATAACTACTAGTTACAAAACAAAGATTTAATGGCAGAAAATGCATTTGACAATGAACAAACATTATAAATCATACATTGCCTTACTTCCTAGAGGTAAATCAAGTCCCACTGACTGGTACCAACCAAGAGGTCTACACTACAAAATGACCCTTATCTTCATTTGCAGTGTTCTAACGTGAGATTCATCTATTCCTTGTCTTTGAATGCTTTCATTACTGCTGAAGTTTTGACATAATCAAAAGCTTTCTCATAAGTGCCAAGTTGTCTTCAATTGAAATTGTGGGAAAACAACAGACACAAACCCGTCTCGCTGAACACCGCTGGCGTGGCCTTGTCTCTTCTGAGCCCCTTAAGTTTAATACTCGCTGTACTCTCATAACATGACTTCTGAGAAGTCTTTAACCCAGCATATGCATTAAGTATATAGTCTTTTACAAGACCCCAAACAAACTGTAAAAATTGCCTTGTCTTTAAATAATTATATTAACGCAGTAATAATTCATGTACATATTTTCTCCCTTGAAATAATACAGAAACAAAAACACTTGAACTAAGACTGCAAGCAAACACAAAACATGATGCCAAACATATGAGATAAGAATGAATTAACTTGGAGGATGTATTCACAAAATAAAAAAAAAAAATCAAGCGATACACACACCTCTTGCCTTTGAACAGATAAAGATATTTCCTGCAAGCAAAAACAAGACACAGTTGTGTAGCTAGGGTGGGGGATAACCCTCCTCTTACTCCATGAAGTAAAATTCAAGAGGCTGGACAGCAAGATAGAAGAAATCAATCAGGTTTGGAAGCTTTAAACACCCTTAATTAATTTCTACAGTTTGCCATGTGAGATGCACATATGGCACTATACCCCCGACAGAAAGGAACAATCATGCACGAGGATAATCGACAAATGCGATCCAAATGTGACAACTAAAAATGAATGAAAACAAATGAAATACTGTCACTGAAAAAAAACATTTGACAGAAGCTAACACCAACATTACAAAAGTTAGAGAATAAAAAAGGGTTATGCAATGCAGTAGGCTATAATCGCATTCAGTTATCATCTGCGTTTAGTGGAAACAACAACGACATCACTACTAAACATTTAAAGTAACTAAACAAACAGACTAATCCACTACAGTATGAAAGAAACATATCTATGAGGGGCATACCAACGTTCTGTTAGCCAACACGAAATGTTAATATACAAACAGGACATACAAGCTGAAGTAAATGACCACCTTTTCCACTAACATACACTACTAACAGGGACAAAATTCAAGGACACCCGTCGAGACGTTACAGCCAGGAACGGACGCACCTTCTTCGTGACCGACGCGATGCCGTCGTTACTAACCTCTCGATGTATGTCTACCACATCTTCCAGCTCATCCATGGAGAATTACGATTCAATTCGCACACCTACAAGGAGTTATAACGCTGTTCTCACAGAAGCTCGCCCAATTGGGAGGAAAATATAAAGGCAAGCAGGGTTAATAACAAAATCTATGTCAACTAAAAAGTTAAAAAACTAAAAATTTTTAAAATATGTATTTTTCCTGATTATACAAACCTAAGTTCTTCCATAAGAGTATAATTTCAGCTTGGCCGGAATTCAGCTGTTGCAATTTTAACGAGGTGTCGGTGGTTACTGGCGGGGGAAGCCCCGGCCCTTGCCAGCACACCGAGACTTAACTTGGGCCTTCGCCTAGGACTTGCTTAGTGGTTGTGGCAGGAAGTCAGACTTAAAGGATTTGAGTCTGTATAGTTAGGAAAAATTATATAAAGACTTGCTTTAATGGGAGACATATCTTGAGGATGGAGGAAGCTCTTATAACCAAACTGGCTGGTTTAAAGTTCCGAACCGTAAAAGGTGCTCAACAACGTTTGATCCAGCAAATAATGGGAGAACCACTTCACCCGAGAGAGGGGAAGGAAGGGAGGAAAAAGGCATGATACTCTGTCTCTTATCCCAGGTGAACATTGCGACTGCTATCTTAGACGAGATGCATCTTATCCCTTGATGGGGTCAGGTATGATACACGACCTGCTGAGCAACTAACCAAAATCTACTTGTTTATGAACACCAAAGAGTGATCTATCAGCTGATGTTGAAATGACTCTGAGGTCAGGATCACTGCTTTCATTTTTAATATAGTGTCGTGATATCGTCTTTCCTCCTCGGACCAACAGCCTGAGGCAATTTCGTTCCTTAAACGTGCACCCCGGCCTATCGTTGATGCGTTTGTTGAAAAGAACCATCTCCCGAGGAGGGCACTCTAAGCAACCTCCCTTTAGCAGATTCTTGTTCCTTACCAATGAAGATAAATCCTGCCTTACTTCCTGGTTGACTGGAACTATGAGCTGAGGGGAGTCGGTGGCTGCCACCCAGTGTCTTCAGGTGCCATTTTTTGGGCTTAACCTGTGTTGTTCCGGGAAATGCTCCTTTAGCACCATTTCTAAGGTATAAATACTGCTAAATATACCAGAGAAAAAAGTTACATGGAATGCCAGGAATAAGCGCAGCTCGCTCACCCTTATAGGGTGTCGGTATAGAAACTGGGGCGTGTTAGAACAACCACCAGAGGTCCCTTATCAATTAGTCTTCTCCTTCCTCAATATCCCTCGATACTACGAGTTGCCAATCTACATCCGATTACTGCCCGCTACTACGGCCACCGGCCCCCCTACCCCTACCACTACCCACGCTTCTTCCCTCATTCCTTTTCTAGCACTGTGATAACCACACGCGTTTGTTTTCATAGCTTTTTGTGTCTGTGTTTTGAAGATGTCTGACATTTTGGAGATCCCTACTCTCAAGTTAAGTATAGTAATCATCTGGTTTGACAATTCTAGGTAGCGACACACGTTAAATTAATAATATTGTTAATTTTAGCCTCAACGGCATTGTGTGATGCCTTCACTCACGGGTATATTCGGCAGCCATTTTGGTGTCGCTACCTCCGAGAGCTCTTTGTTGTTTATGACTTTCAATTAGTTCCTCATACTAATTGTAGTCTTATTAATTTAGCTCTAGACATCTTATACAGAGTTTTAGCATGGTTATTGAAGTTTATTAGCGCTTGAGTATTATTTAGGCTATTTTGGCGTACAGTTAGTTAGCCTACCCGACCGGGCAGTACGCGGCTTCAGAGGGTAGCCTACATCATGAGCCTGACCTTCGATATACGTATTTTATATCTAGGATAGGATGTTCTTACTAAGTATTATGTGGGGAATCGGAACATGTTTTACTTTATACTGCACAGTATAGGATGTTATCTTTCAGTCATTGTACTACCTGACCAGGTCGGCATTATACCCAATTTTTGAGGGCTAGTTATTGTTTAGAGCAGTTTAGTCTTCCTGACCAAGTCGGCATTTACCCGATTATGGAGGGTTAAGCTATACGCTCGTATCACGCTGCGTTCCTCTCCCTATTTCTCCCCTTTTATAGTAGGAACTCTGATGTGGAGTCGCCCGTGAGATACAAACTTTTCAAAGGACGATAGGTGTCTGAGCAACCTTTGCCATTGCAACACAGGGACAAGTCGTTTGAAGAGGTAAGGCTGGCTACTTTCCTAAGTCGGCTGATGGGATTCTTCGAAGGAATGTTCTTCGCCTCCTTTGTGAACGTTCACCTGATTTATCATGATGCCCAGATCACGAGATCATGACAAAATGCGGAAAGTCTGTCTCTGTGCTGGAAAGGCTGACCTCGGGAGGATGAGTTTTAGCCAGTCATAGAGGTACAGTACAATACTTTATCAGACGAATTCCATTGGCAGGAACCACAACTGAAATAAGAGTGAAGATTCACAAGAACACCTGGGGAGCTATTGAAAGTCTTTCCTCTGAGGGTGAAGCGGAGGAACTTTCTGGTGGACTGGGATCTGTAATTATGTGTTCTTCAGATCCACGGTCATGCATGAAGTCGGAACTGCCGACCGTACCGTGTTCACCGTATCCATCTTGAACGGGGTCGACAGGATGAATGTGTTCAAGGAGGAGAGGTTGGTGACTGATCTCCAGCCCCCAGATGCCTTCTCCACTTGAAATGATTGGCTGTAAGAGCCAAGGTAAGACATGAATGTTTATAGTATCTTTGAGAGAGGAAGAAGAGAGTCAATGAACGGAATACAGTACCCGTCACGTAGGACATTTGCCATCCAGTCATTGGCGCTGCGTTGCTGCCACTTTACCCACTGGCTCCGAAGGCATCCCCCAATCCGTGGCAGTCTCGCTGCTTTTGCTGCCTCTTTTTTTTTATTTTTTTGTTTTATATTTTTTTTTTTTTTTTTTTTTTTTTTTGCTGCTGGTGCTGTTTTAGCCTCTTCTCCTTCTCCTCTTGCTGCTTTTGCTGCCCCTTTTTTATATATATATATTTTTTTTTTTTTTTTTTTTGCTGCTGCTGCTGTTTTAGCCTCTTCTCCTCCTCTTGCTGCTTTTGCTGCCTCTTTTTTTTGGTTTTTTTTTTATATTTGTATTTCTTTTCTTTTTTTTTGCTGCAGCTGCTGGTGCTGTTTTAGCCTCTTCTCCTTCTCTTGCTGCTTTTGCTGCCTCTTTTTTTTTTGGATTTTTTTGTTTTATATTTTTTTTTGCTGCTGCTGCTGTTTTAGCCTCTTCTTATCCTCTTGCTGCTTTTGCTGCCTCTTTTTGGATTTTTTGTTTTATATTTTTTTTTCTGCTGGTGTTGTTTTAGCCTCTTCTCCTTCTCCTCTTGCTGCTTTTGCTGCCTCTTTTTTTGTTTTGGATTTTTGGATTTTTTTGTTTTATATTTTTTTTTCTTTTTTTTTGCTGCTGGTGCTGTTTTAGCCTCTTCTCCTTCTCCTCTTGCTGCTTTTGCTGCCTCTTTTTTTATATATATATATTTTTTTTTTTTTTTTTTTTTTTTTTTTTTTTTGCTGCTGGTGCTGTTTTAGCCTCTTCTCCTTTTCCTCTTGCTGCTTTTGCTGTCTTTTTTTTTGGATTTTCTTGTTTTATATTTTTTTTCTATTTTTTTTTATTTTATTTTTTTTTTTGGTGCTGCTGCTGTTTCAGTCTCTTCTCCTTCTCCTGTTGCTGCTTTTGCTGCCTCCTTTTTTTATAGATTTTTTGTTTTATGTTTTTTTCCTTTTTTTATATTTTTTTCCTTTTTTCTGCTGCTGCTGTTTTAGCCTCTTCTCCTTCTCCTCTTGCTGCCTCTTTTTTTTATTTTTTTTTTTGTTTTTTTATTTTTTTTTTATTTTTTTTTATTTTTTAGCTGTTTCTGCTGCTGTTTTAGCCTCTTCTCCTCTTGCCGCTTTTGCTGCCTCTTTTTTTTTTTTTTTTTTTTTTTTTTTTTTTTTTTTTTTTTTTTTTTGGCTGCTGCTGCTGTTTTAGCCTCTTCTCTTTCTCCTCTTGCTGCTTTTGCTGCCACTATTTTTTTTTTTTTTTTTTTTTTTTTTTTTTTTTTTGCTAGTGCTGTTTTAGCCTCTTCTCCTTCTCCTCTTGCTGCTTTTGCTGCCTCTTTTTTATGAATTTTTTTGTTTTATATATATATTTTTTTTTCGCTGCTGCTGCTGTTTTAGCCTCTTCTCCTTCTCCTCTTGCTGCTTTTGCTGCCTCTTTTTTTTGTTTGTTTTTTTTGTTTTATATATATATATATATATATATTTTTTCTTGCTGCTGCTGTTTTAGCATCTTCTCCTTCTCCTCTTGCTGCTTTTGCTGCCTCTTTATTTTCTTTTTTCTTGTTTTATATTTTTTTTTTTGCTGCTGCTGCTGTTTTAGCCTCTTCTCCTTCTCCTCTTGCTGCTTTTGCTGCCTCTTTTTTTTGGATTTTTTTGTTTTATATTTTTTTTTCATTTTTTTATTTATTTATTTATATATATTTTTTTTTTTTTTTTTTTTTTTTTTTGCTGCTGTTGCTGTTTTAGCCTCTTCTCCTTCTCCTCTTGCTGCTTTTGCTGCCTCTTTTTTTTTGAATTTTTTTGTTTTATATATATATTTTTTTAATTTTATTTTTTTTATTTTTTTTTTTTTTTTTTTTTTTTTTTTGCTCCTGCTGCTGCTGTTTTAGCCGATTCTCTTTCTGCTTTTGCTGCCTCTTTTTTTTTTTTGGATAATTTTGTTTTATATTTTTTTTTTCTCCCGTTTCTACTCTTCCTTCTTTGCTGATTTATTTTTTTGCTTTTTTACGATTATTATAATTTTTTTTCTGCTACTGATCTAAATCCCCTTCCATTTGCACCTTGGTACAGGTCTTCTCCCTCTCCAGTATTGGAGAGTGCTCTCTCAATCACTCTTGCTCCTCATTTTTAATGAAGTCCAGACATATCTCTCTCACAATCCTTCAGCTTTTTCCCCAGCCTAATTTCCTTGTTCCACCCAATAAGGACCTGACTGCATACTAGAAGAATTTCTGCTCTTACCCTCTGCAGAGCCAGTCTTCTAGGTTATTCCCCCAGAACCACCCGAAGGTTAGTATCCGAAAGAATAGATCTAGATATCTGACCATTTGTTCACCTGACGAAGCCCCTGTACGACTCCACCAGGGAACATAGCATACTAGAAAAAGCGGAGATTTTTCCTTCTGCAGAGCAAGTCCTTCAGGGTATTCCCCATATCCTTTAAGCTGGGTAATTGAGCAATAGCCTGGAGACTTCCTTCAAACCCGGCATCTAAGTCAGAAGCTGTTTCAACTTGTCTCTTAGTAGCTCTAACCTATATTGAAGACTCTTGGCACAAATTCGTTGGTATCAAGGAGAATCTGCTACTCCGGATATTAAAGTTTTTCTCCTCCTCCTCCTCATCGATTTCTTCCTCCTCCTCCTCGTCGATTTCTTCCTCCTCCTCCTCCTCCTCCTCATCGATTTCTTCCTCCTCCTCCTCCTCCTCCTCATCGATTTCCTCCTCCTCCTCCTCATCGATTTCCTCCTCCTCATCGATTTCCTCCTCCTCCTCCTCATCGATTTCCTCCTCCTCTTCCTCATCGATTTCCTCCTCAGCCTCCTCATCGAATTCTTCCTGTTCTTCATAACTTGAATATTCTTCATATGAATATTCCATTAACATATTATCCTCATCAATTAGATAATCATCATCAGAGTCAAAATCATACTCCTCATCAGCATCGGAATCATATTCATAATCCGAACCATCCCATTCCTCCAATTCGTCTTCATCCAACCATTCCTGCATCATGGGATTTTCGAAAAGTTCCTCTGCAAAATCTTCGACAAATTTTCTGACTTCGTCGTATTCCTTCCTCATCTCGTTGTCGGTTAAAAGATCTTTTGCGTAGTTGATCCGTTGCATGATCTCATGTACTCCCTGTTGGTGTATGTCAGACCCATGGCACTTGTCAGGATGGTACTTGAGTGCCATTTTCCTGTAGGCTTTTTCTATTTCCTTCTGGGAAGCGTCTGTTTTAACACCGATGATTTGGAACGGACATCCCATTCTTTCCATTCTTTGCAATGCCTCGGCATAAAATACCAAGTCTTCTTCTAGCTGTTCCTCTTCGTCTAGTTGCTCAAATAGAGCAATTGCATCTCTGTATTTTCCATATAATAAGTAGCACACACCGAGTCTTAACCTAGTTTCCACATCTGTCTCGTCAATAGCAAGAGCACTCAGGAAACATTCACGAGCTTCATCCAGCCGTCGAAGCTTGCACAAGATATTCCCTTTCAATTGAAGCAGTTCTGCTCGAGCCCAGGGGAAGAAGGACTCTAGCGACTGACATCGTGCAATTGTTTCCAAGACAGCATCAAATTCCGAGTTGTCTATCATTGAGGGAATCGTATTCCATAAGACCTGCCGCTGCAGGAACTCCCGTCCTTTGAGTGCCCTAGGATGATTTGGGCATCCCTTCAGAACTTCGTCCAAAATCCTTTCAGCTTCCTCAAAGTCACAGTGACTTGCACAAAGTATGGCAGATTCCACTCTTACATCCGAGTTTACTTTGTGTTCATCGGGCAGTTCATCTAAAACGTTCTGGGCCTCATCCCATCTGCACAGTGCCATCAGGCATCTGAGCTCCTTCGCGCGGCATTCCAACACGTCGTCAAAATCTTCAAGGACAACTCTTAGGAAAACCAACGCCGAATCAAAGTCTTCTTTGTGTATACACCGATCCATCTCAGATTCCAGAACGTTTCGACGAGTGACTGGTCTTTCCTTTTCTGCTTCTTCCGTTCGTTCTTCCAGCTTTTTGGATAAGTCATTGGATTCTCGAATTTCCAGATCTCTTTCATTCAGCTTTTCCTTAAGTTCGTCAATCCGGCTTTCGAGTTCAGTCATCTTGTTCGTCAATTCATTCCGTAATATTTCATTTTGTTTCTTTTTGCCATCGCTAATTTTTCCTTTCTTTGAAAATAAGAATTTAAATAATATACTTCCTCCAACTAAGGCCAAACAAGCCAGTATCCAGGTGTATCCCACGCTCATGGGAGCGCCAGTGTTATCCATTCCAGGGACAAAGTAGGAGAGAAAAGGTCCAAGACCCTCTCTGATCATTTCCAGTCGTTGTTCCAAGTTCCATACCTTCAGCTCACACTGCCGAAGATCCCTCCGAGATGTCAGAAATCCCCCAACCACAGGGATAGAAGACAAGAGTCGATGGAGGAAAGAATCCTCAACAACCCCATCCTCGGAGAAGAAGTTGGGTCTCGCTGCCAGAAGCCACGAGACCATCCTGAAAAAGAAGTTGTCGTTTATCATCTTCATTCGTCCTTCGAGTTCCATGTAGTACTGCTCACACGCACAATATCGGTCTTTTATCCCAACAAAAGTGCGACCCACTCTCAGCCCAGCGCCGAGATTAGAGAATAGTGTTCCTGTTATCGCCATCCAAAAGCCTGTAATCACTTTCCACAAATTATTTGCAAACATGATTCAGAATATCGGATCGCTTTACCTCCATCTGCTATATTTTGAAAAAAAAAAATGTAGAAATACCTTTTGAAGACCGACTGCGGATTCTGAAGTCTGTTGAAAACGTTTTGACGAAGAGCTTCCGTTTCACACCCGCACATACTGTACATATACACACGTGCGCGCACATACGCACGCGGAACTTACACGAGAATTCCGCAAAATGTCTTCAGCGATTCTTGCGACTCTTCCGTAGGTTCTTGCAAGATTTCCGGAATCCCGCTAGAGGTTGGAAAATGTCCTTCCATTTTCCATCTTTATTTAGGTATTTTGGTGTATTATGCGTCTTATTTTTCTTCTTCAGATAACGAATTTAATTCTATTATATATTCCTCCGGTTAATCCCTTCCTCGGAGAAATTTTTGAAGCAAATAAATGCGTTTATAAGAACATTTTATAATTGGGAAGGATGAAAACTTTGCTTGAATCTTTGGAGACAGAGTTTAATGTCACTACAATATTTGGAGACTAAAATGGAGATAAACGCATACACACACATACACACACATACACACACACACACCAACACGTTCACCTCCTTCTCACTCCTTAAGCTGGGATATAGGAATAGAAGTTATATATATATATATATATATATATATATATATATATATATATATATATATATATATATATATATATATATATATAAAACAGCCCAGTGAGGGAAAAAATAAATGAATGATCTGAGAAATAATGAACAATTAAAATGAAATATTTTAAAAATAGTAACAGCATTAAAACAGAGATATATATATGTATATATATATATATATATATATATATATATATATATATATATATATATATATATATATATGTGTGTGTGTGTGTGTGTGTGTGTGTGTATGTATATATATATATATATATATATATATATATATATATATATATATATATATATATATATATATATACACACATATATATATTGTATGTTTATACAGTTTTATAGTTAAAAAGAAGAGAAAGAAATAAAAGATAGAATAGAAACCAAAAATACATTATAGAGGTAAGAGTTGCAGAAGAAATGGAAAGCAAACCTGTTTCCTTATAAGAAATACAGTTAACGTTAAATTAATAAATTCAATAAAAAAGGATTGATATCTGTGTCCGACTGTGGGGAATAGCCGTTCGGTCGTTATTTTTCTTAATAAATTAAAAGCATATAACAATGCTACTTAGTATAGTAACTATTAGCGTTAATGATAAGTAAAATGAATAATAAAATTAAACTTATGAATTAAATGAGTTGAATTATTAATTGCCTAATAGGCCTTAAGGTTGTGCGTGCGTGATATGTACCTGTCAAAAGTAAGAAGTAAATTACTTCGGAGGTTATTAGCTCACCTCCTCAGGGTAAGCTAACAACCTGTTATTCCAGGAATTATTGGAAAAGCATCCTTCCACACCCTGGATTTTCGCAGGTAGCTCTGGAATTCGCATTGTCAGTCAAGGGCGAGTTTTGTCACTTCATGATTTCAATCGTTATTATTGTTTTGATTCGATTTTTTTTTTTTCAATTTTAGTATGGATATTTTTTTTTCTTTTTGTATATTTTCATTATTTTTATCTTCGGTTTTTTATATAGATATTTTGTATGGATATTTGTTATCCAATTTGAGGGGTTTCTTTTATATTTTCACTAACTTTTATCTTTTTTTATGGATATTTCCAATCCAGTTTGAGAGAGAGAGAGAGAGAGAGAGAGAGAGAGAGAGAGAGAGAGAGAGAGAGAGAGAGAGAGAGAGAGAGAGAGAGAGCCAACCTTGCTATACATATAAATGTTTTGAATGGTGTGATAATTTATTACATGTTCTCATGCCATATCACAAATGATTAGATTGCTATGAGTTTTTTGGATGTCATTTGTGGCACCAAATATATTAATATTTTTAAGCAACAGTAATTTGCTGCCTCATTTTTATTTTTATTTTTATTTACTCGGTTATGGACGTCATTGTCTTGTTCAAGTATATAATTATTTATAACATTAACTTTTATCATAGATGATTAAATATTTGGGTAGTGCCAAAGCCTCTGTACCATGGCCTTCCACTGTCTTTGATTAGAATTCTCTTGCTTTAAGGTACACTCGGGTACGCTGTTTTATCTTTTTTATTTTTTTTTTAAGTTTTTATAGTTTATATATGAAAGATACGGTTCACTTTCCCTTTGCCTACATATACGCCGAATAGTCTGGCTTATTCTTTACAGGTTTTCCCCCGTCCTCATAAACCTGACAACACTGAGATTACCAAACAATTCTTCTTCACCCAAGGGGTTAACTACTGCACTGTAATTGTTCAGTGGCTACTTTCCTCTTGGTAAGAGTAGAAGAGGTTCTTTAGCTGTGGTAAGCAGCTCTTCTAGGAGAGGGACACTCCAAAATCAAACCATTGTTCTCTAGTCTTTGGTAGTGCCATAGCCTCTGCACCATGGTCTTCCACTGTCTTGTGTTAGAGTTCTTTTGCTTGAGGGTACACTCGGGGCACTATTCTATCTTATTTCTCTCCCTCTTGTTTTGTTTAAGTTTTTCTAGTTTGTATAGGAAATATTTGTTTAGGTGTTGTTGCTGTTCTTAAAATATTTTATTTTTCCTTGTTTCCTCTCCTTACTGGGCTATTTTCCTTGTTGGAGCCCTTAGGTTTATAGCATCCTGCTTTACCAACTAGAGTTGTAGCTTAGCAAGTAATAATAATAATAATGATGATAATAATTATACTAATAATATATACAATGTGTGTATAGGGTATATATATATATATATATATATATATATATATATATATATATATATATATATATATATACAGGTATATATATATATATATATATATATATATATATATATATATATATATATATATGTATATAAAATGTGTGTATGTGTGTGTAGGCGTTATGTAAATATATATATATATATATATATATATATATATATATATATATATATATATATATATATATATATATATATATATATATACACACACACATACATACATACATACATACCGTATATATTGTTTGAGTAGACCAAAATATTACAATAACTGCAAAGAAATGAACGTAGCACCTTCTTCGTGGTTGATTTTAATTTTCCTTTAAATCCTGTCTGGGATATGAAATAACTTTAGGCTATCCTATACAGTCTGTGCAATAGTTCAAAACCGAAATTTCCTCATCAATAAAATCAGCGTTTTCCGAGTCAGGAGAATATAAATATCAATTGAACTCAGCATCTTTGTGGCACTCATTGCGTGTCTTATTCGCGTGACATGATGACGTCCTCCCGTTGTGCTGTTGGTTTGCAAAAATAGTCGGCGTGAATCCATAAGTCCCGTGTTTAGTAACCAGGATCCTAAGTGTTTTTACGTATGCAATACAGCCGTGTATGTGACACGTATTGAACTGTCCACCTTAGGCCCCTACACGATCAATTTTTTCGTCAATTAATTGATATCAATTTATTGACGACAATGAAATTGAGGAAATCATTGTGCCCACACACGATCAATGATTTTACTTCAATTTTCAGTTTGATTCATAACTTCGAGATGAGAGCATCTGTTTGATTACGATGACGACTCTTTCACTGCTGGGAAAACACTGAATTATTGATGTTTTGCCCACACGATCAATTTTATTGAAGACCCATCAGTATATATCAAAGGATCTTTGATCTCTCAGTGAATTGATTCAATGAAATTGTTTCAATTAAATTGATATCAATGTCCCCTACACACGGTCAATTTCTCCATCAATTCATTGACGTCAATAAATTGGTATCAATTAACTGACGAAAAAATTGATCGTGTGTAGGGGCCTTAGGAGGACTCCATACATTTTTTGGAAACACTTCTTGCTGGGGGATTTTATAGTAGAATTCTGGTAATCATATCAAATTACCCTAAACATGATTACCCGTGTTAATTTTCATCTAGGATTGATTGATTGATATGAGATCTTCCGGCATCCGGACATCTAAGGTCATTGACGGCGATTCCATCTAGGAACTATTGATAATGATCTATTGTCTTTATTAATTATTTTCTCTCATGAAATTAGAAATCATTTTTGGGAAAACTTAATTTCCTCTTCAAAATTAATTTAATCGTTTATGCTATTTTCATCATTACATAAACAATATCATAACCATTTCATTTGATATTGCAACAACATTTATCATCCCCAGTCATCCAAGTCAAAAACTTCCCATGAAATACGCCAAAAAAAAAAAAAAAAAAATGGGAAAGAAAAAAAAAGATAATAATTGAAAAGTACCGAGTTCCAAGATCTTCCAGAAGACCCCCACCAGTTTACGTGTGCATGGTTCGTTTAGACATGGCTATCTGGATACGGTTTCCTGGCGTGGCTTTGCGTGCGTTGAAGGACGGTGCTCTGGAACGCTCTTTGAGATAAAGAGAAAGACGATTGATGTCAGCACCATGCAATGTTTTGCCGTGATGATAGTGATTTCGACGATTGATTTCGTGGGACTCTTGTAAGATTTTTGAAGGAGGAGGGGTTATTTCAACAGCTTTTTATTATTATTATTATTATTATTATTATTATTATTATTATTATTATTATTATTATTATTATTATTACTTGCTTAGCTACAACCTTAGTTGGAAAAGCAGGATGCTATAAGCCCAGAGGCCCCAACAGGGAAAACAGCCCAGTGAGGACAGGAAACAAGGAAAAATAAAATATTTTAAGAACAGTAACATTAAGATAAATATTTCCTATATATACTATAAAAACTTACAAAACTAGAAGAGAAATTAGATAGAATAGTGTGCCCGAGTGTACCCTCAAACAAGAGAACTCTAACCCAAGAGACAGTGGAAGACCATGGTACAGAGGCTAAAGGCACTACCCAAGACTAGAGAACAATGGTTTAATTTTGGAGTGTCCTTCTCCTAGAAGAGCTGCTTACCATAGCTAAAGAGTCTCTTCTACCCTTACCAAGAGGAAAGTAGCCACTGAACAATCACAGTGCAGTAGTTAAACCCTTGGGTGAAGAATTTTTTGGTAATCTCAGTGTTGTCATGTGTATGAGGACAGAGGAAAATCTAAAGATTAGCCCAGACTATTCGGTATATGTGCAGGAAAAAGGAAAGTGAACCGTAACCAGAGAGAAGGATCCAATTAAGTACTGTCTGGCCAGGCAAAGCCCCATAACTCTATTGTTGGTAGTATCTCAACAGGTGGCTGGTGCCTTAGTCAACCTACTACCAATAGTAACTTTGTGTTCGTATACTCTGTATTTGTTTTTAGCTTCTATTATTATTATCTTCTATTATTATTATTATTATTATTATTATTATTATTATTATTATTATTATTATTATTACCTCTGCCAACAAAGTTGGAAGGAGGTTATGTTTTCGCCCGTGTTTGTGTGTTTGTTTGTGTGTGTGTGTTTGTTTATGAACAGCTTCCTGGCCACAATTTTAAACGTAGAAAAATGACACTTGCATGGATTGACCTTTGTGTAAAAAGCTAGAAATTATCAAATTTTTGGAAAGTCAAGGACAAGGTCAAGGTCACGGTCAAGCAAAATGTTCAGTTCACATAATCAGCCAAAAGTTTTGACATTGTTGTCACAGAAACTTCAAAATTTGTTCATATTTGAGTGAATGAACATCGACGCCAATGAATACACGTCAAGGTTAAAGGTCAAGGTCGAGAAAAAGGTTGAGAAATAAGCTGCGGCGGCCGAGGTCTGCACTCTACTGAGTGCCTCTCTAGTTATTATTATTATTATTATTATTATTATTATTATTATTATTATTATTATTATTATTATTTGTTAAGCTACAACCCTAGTGGGGATGCCGGATGCTTTAAGCCCAAGGGCTACAACAAGGAAAAATAGCCCAGCGAGGAAAGGAAATAAGGATATAAATAAACTATATGAGAAGTAATGAACAATTAAAATAAAATATTTTAAGAACAATAAAATACATAAGTAAGAGATGAGATGATACCTGCGTCGTTGTTGCCAGTGATGGCTCCGAGATCGACATTCGAGATCGACATTCGAGATCGACATACTACTTTTCTGTGAAGGTGAAGTGGGACTTGGGTACCTTGGAATGAATCTTGTCAAGAAATACTACCTGAAGTGAATATGAAAGATAGATCTTTTATAGAGGTCTGCCTTTCGATGGAAAATGATTCAGTTGATTATATATATATGTATATATGTGCGTATAACTTTATATATGTATGTATATTAATGTGTAAATATATATATATATATATATATATATATATATATATATATATATATATATATATATATATATATATATATATATATATATATATATGTCACCTCTGTGATGGAATATCTCAGGTCTTAAGAGAATTCAAAGTACCTTAAATTATCTTCTTACTTAACCCACGAACCATTATTACTTAAATGGTGACAAAGGAAACACTGCTCACTTATTTATATACATTATAACACCAATTAATCCACAATAACAAAAACAAGTGATAAAAACACCAACATTAATTAAATATTAACACTTTAGTTGCAACTTACGGTACTGAGTAGCAAAATGAAATATAATAATCACAACTGTCACTGTTTGTAGTGGGAAGTATACTCCTGCTTCATACCAAAAATGAAGATCCAAAGAAAGGTGTAAAAATACCAAAGCAAGGAGCATATAGTGAAAGTAGATTGCGCGGTCAAGAGATGGCGCTGAAGCAAAGAGATAATACACAATTAGAGAAAAGGTACATCGTTGAAAATAAAATTATACAATATATTTATGTACAAAGAGGGAGAGTGGCAATTCGTCATAGTCCCCCCCGCTAAGATGGGCCCACTATAGTGGGACCAGATGGTTGTGGTGTTGAAGGTAGTGGAAGCCGCGACAGTGTGTCCGCGATGAGATTGTTGGTACCTCCGATTGACTGAAGTTGTAGATTGAAGGCCGATAATATATATGACCAACGAAGCAACTTGTTTCGGAGGCGAGAGCGTTCGAGGAAGATGAGTGGTCGATGGTCGGTATATACTACTACTCTGTGGTGTCCTTCCAAGTAGGGTTGGAAGTGTAGTAGCGAAGCGATGATGGCATAAAGCTCCTTTTCGACAGTGGCCCACCTGGTTTGAGCTCCTTTGAAGAAGCGAGAGTGGTAGGCGATGGGAAGGAGATGATGAAGTGGTGGTGGTGTTTCTGTGGTACCGACTGAGTAAGACTGCAGCAAAACAGCCCCATAACCTGTATTGCTGGTGTCAATCTGCATGAAAACTTCTTTATTAAAATCAGCAGCTCTTAATAGGGGTTTAGAAACCAATATGCTCTTCAGTTGTTTAAAAATGTGACAGTGTTCTCGGTCCAGTCAAACTTTACCTTAGGGGAAGTAAGAGCATAGAGAGGAGCAGTAATAACAGCAAAGTTCCTAATGAATTTAGCATAGTAAGAAACCATTCCTTAAAAAGACTTTAGTTGCTGTCTGGTGGCTGGAATAGGAATGTTCTTGATATTGTCTATATTAGCCCCTTTAGGTATAATTTCCCCACTACCAATGCAATGACCTAGATAAACTACTTTAGCTTGACCAAAAGAACTTTTAGCAAGGTTGATTGTCAGCCCGACTTTTTGCAGGCGTTGAAAGAGTTCTTCCAAGGTGCTAAGATGTTCTTCCCAGGTCTTGCTGGCAATCACAATGTCATCGAGATATGCAAACACATCTTTAAGACCTCTAGTTATCTCTGCCATCATGCGCTGGAACGTTGCAGGGGCATTACAGAGTCCAAAGGGCATTACTAAGTAAGAAAAGAGACCAAAAGGTGTTACAAATGAAGAGATTTTCTTAGCTTTATCAGTCAGTGGTACCTGATAATATCCTTTTAGTAAATCTATTTTGAGTTAAGAATTTGGCATTACCAATATTATCTAGAATGTCATTAACCCTAGGAAGTGGATAGGAATCTTTAATAGTCACTTTATTTAATTTCCTGTAATCCGTGCAGAGTCTGAATTGCCCATTAGGTTTGGGGACCAATATACATGGTGAAGCCCAAGGCTATGTACTGGGCTCTGCTAAATTATTGTCTAACAAATACTGAACTTCCCTCTTCAATGTTTCTAGTTTAACACCTGTGGCTCTATAGAAAGGTTGACGGATTGGAGTGGTATTTGGTTCAAGCAATATGTCATGGTGGACAGTAGAGCTACACTTAGGAATATCAGTACTAATGTCTGGAAACTTTAATAAGAGGGTTGTCAATGCCTGTTTTTGAGGTACATACAGGTGAGAAAGATATGAGCTTAAAGATTTTAAAATTTCACTATTAGAAAAATCCTTGAACGATAAAATGAGATTGGTTTCATCACCATCATTAGTTTCCTCATCTATTGTTAGGTTAGGTACCTTTGTTGCCTCTGTATTAGCTTTGGTTATCACTAAAGCAATATTAGGACTCACCTATTTGACTGGAGTGATATAGGGTTTAAGGAGGTTTTCATGAACTAATTGAGTTTGTCGTTTTCGGTCTGGAGTGCTGATTATGTAGTTTACTTTGGAGGTCCTATGAACAATCTTGTAAGGTCCAGCATATTTTTCTCGTAAGGGAGCGCCAGGAATAGGATGATACACTAAAACTTGGTCGTCAGTTTTGATCTCTCTCATTTTTGCCTTCTTATTGTATATGTGTTGCATCTTCTGCTGGGAAGAAACTAAATTAGAAGTAGCAATATCATAAATGTAAGTAAATTTCTTTTTTAATTCTTTTAAATACTGATAAACATTTGTAGTTTCTTCTGGCTTCCGCTGCAAAATATTCTCCTTTACCGAACTTAATATAGTTCTTGGTTTTCGACCGAACATGAGTTCCAATGGGGATACCCCTGTGGAATCATGAGGTGTACATCTAAGTACATACATGAGAAGATCGAGGTCCTCATCCCAGTGCTGTGATGTTTCACTGATATACTTCCGTAACAAACTTCTTAAAGTCTGGTGCATTCTCGCCAAGGCACCATTAGTCTGCGGGTGATAAGCAGAAGAGTAAACATTATGGATATTAAATTGATACATAGCTTGCTTGAAAAGATTGCTCGTAAAATTGGTACCTTGATCACACTGTAGTTCTCTCGGGAAACCTAACAAGGTAAACGTTTTCAAAAATTGTCCAACTATGGTTTTAGCACAGATATTTTTAATGGGAAAGGCTAAGGGATACCTAGTGGTAGGGCAGAGGACAGTCAAAATGCGAGTCTTTGGCAAGGGCCCAACACAATCAATAATTACCTTATCAAATGGTGACTTAGGTACTGGAATGTTTTGAAGTGGTGCTGGAGGTATTTTCTCATTAGGCTTACCAGTGATCTGACAGTGGTGACAGGAAGCAATGAACTCCTTTATGTCCTTTCTCATTTCTAGCCAATAAAAATCCTCAAACAACCTCTTGTAGGTTTTATTCACTCCAAGATGGGATTCAGTAGAATGAGTGAGGTCAAGCAAGGGTTTCCTTAAGGGCTCTGGAAAAACAACCTGGAAAACAATCATGCCATGAGTTAGATGTTGGAGCTTTGGAAGACTGGTAATGGCGAAACAAAATATTTTTCTCCACATAAAAGTATGGAGTTTTAGGGTTGTCATTAGGATCCACTACTTTATCCCAGAGTGCTTTCAAACTTGAATCCTTCTGTTAGAGTACAGCAAACTGGTCCTTATTTATATCAACTAAATCCAGAGCCTCTGTTATTCTGTCATTCTTTACCTTGGGAGAAAAATTGGTGCTGGACGTTTTACTAGATGATCTAGTAATTACTTGGGAGATTTTACCTGGCTTTTTGGAGAGCTCATCTTTGATTACTACCTCAGGTGTTGTTACAATCAATTTAGGTTTTAAGTACAGAGGATCCTGCAAGATCATTACCAATAATCATCTGAATAGGGTAACAAGGTAATGGTTTATCTAAGACGGCAACTTTTGCCTTACCTGTAAAATAAGGACAAGCAATATCCACCTCAGCCTCGGGTAGAAGAGTAGTTGTGGTTAAGTCACTTACTGCTATGTACTCTTTTGTGTATTTTAAGTTGTCTTGACTGGCAGCCGAAATTATTGTCTGGGATGAAGCAGTCTCTCAGAGCTGTGATAGATGAATCATTAAGTGAAGCCTCACACATGAATTCATTAAATGGTTCCAGATCCTGTGAATGAACAAAAGCATGACATGTCACTGCACCTTTAGATTTCTTGGACTTACCATCAGTGCTTACCTCTGACTTCTGACATTTTGGACTGGGACAATTTTCTATGGAGTGTCCATCTTTCTTACAATAGGCACAACTAACCTGCTGAGATTTAGGCGATGAGACAATCTTTGAAGAATCTTTACTATTCTTGTGAATTAGATAATAGTCGCCAGCTAAGCTAGCTGCTTTTAGCACTTCAATTTCACCTTTAAAATGTACACAAGTGGCAATATTAGAGGGAACTTTACGCAAAAATTCCTCCAATAAAATCAGATTTTTAAGAGAGTCTAAATCATTAACACCAGCTCTCTCCAACCATTTGTTAAACTATCTTACCTTTATATTACAGAATTCTACAAAAGTCTGAGATTGAGTCTTGAAAGAGTTTCTAAAAGTTTGCCTGTAGCCTTCCACAGTAATGGCATATGCATTTAAAACAGTCTTTTTAAGGTCTTTATAGTCTTTAACCTCAATTAATTGCGATGCAACATATGCAGCCTTACCTTTCAAGAGGTTGCGCACAAGTATTATCCAGAAATTAGGTGGCCAACTTAATGACGTTGCTATGTCTTCAAATATTTGAAAGAAAACCTCTGGATCCTTATCGTTGAATTCGGGAACTAATCTGCTGGCTTTAGTTACATCGAATCTCATGGGAAGTTTTTCTTCATCTGCTTTAGCCTTAAGCCTGATAAAGGCCGACTTCTCCAGTTTTTCGAGTTCCAACTCATTGAGCCTTTTCTGATGTTCAAATTCTTCTCGTCTTCTTTCTTGTTCTGCGAGTCTTCTTTCTACAAAAGTCTGAGATTGAGTCTTGAAAGAGTTTCTAAAAGTTTGCCTGTAGCCTTCCACAGTAATGGCATATGCATCTAAAACAGTCTTTTTAAGGTCTTTATAGTCTTTAACCTCAATTAATTGCGATGCAACATATGCAGCCTTACCTTTCAAGAAGTTTTTCTTCATCTGCTTTAGCCTTAAGCCTGATAAAGGCCGACTTCTCCAGTTTTTCGAGTTCCAACTCATTGAGCCTTTTCTGATGTTCAAATTCTTCTCGTCTTCTTTCTTGTTCCGCGACTCTTCTTTCTTGTTCCCTTTCTTGTTCCACGAGTCTTCTTTCTTGTTCCGAGAGTCTTCTTTCTTGTTCTCTTTTTTCCTCCACTTCAAGAACTTTTAACTGAAGTTTCAGTTTTTCCACTTCAGGATCGACATTAGCAATGGAACCTGTAAGGGCTCTTAGTTCTTCTACATCTTCATTGTCCTCTGTTATGACGTTTTTATTCAGCAAGAACTGAAGAATGTCATTAATGATACGTACTTTGACATAAGTTATATCTGTAGGGATTTGACATTTAATCGCAACCGTGAGAAGTTCCTATTTTTTAGCCAAAAGCAAGGTTAATAATTCCTCTCTAGGATTAGCTAAGAATTTCTCTAGATCGAAAGGCATGATTGTTATTAAGGTAAGAAAGTTTAATATTTAAATCCTGAACGTGCTGATTAAGTTAGGGTACACAAAATACAGAATTACCGAATTTGTAGCACAAACCAATTACTTAATTAGGTCGTTAATAATGAGATACTTCAATTATCGTGCACGAGTTTACATCCATTTTAACACAAAACATAGTGCAGGCGAGACTAATAACCGCAACACGAGCGTTCAAAATGAAGTGATGGGCCAGGATGGCTTAAGTTTATCTAATAATCATTAAGTGATTAGACCGATAACGATAGCACGATACCCATAAAGGATTTGATGGGTGAGGATGGCTTTTACATTGATATCCAAGAATAAAATGAGGTTGGACGGATAACGAAAGCACGATACCCAAAATTAACAAAAGGGATTTCGAAAAATCCGAAGGGACAAGTAGGCTAACGAATGACACCCAAGGTAACACAAAACTAGCATATTTCGGACTATTTGTAGCGAGAGTAACCCTTATTTGTGGCTCGTAATACGGGGCGGGCAAAAAGAAAAAAGGTTGTAGTACCCAGCGGACTAACAATTGTTGACAGCTATTCCTCCATATTACCGATGCCTGAGCGAGCGAGTGAGGAGTATACTTCCACTATAACAGAAAGTTAATAATGAATGATTGAGGATTAAGAGCAGTGTTACAAAATCTTACGGTTCGTATTTCACTGGTTCTGTGCGCGTTTGTAAACCACTAAACCATTCAATTCACTTTTCACAATTCACAATCCCGGACAGGCCCCCATTTTGTCACCTCTGTGATGGAATATCTCAGGTCTTAAGAGAATTCAACATACCTTAAATTATCTTCTTACCTAACCCACGAACCATTATTACTTAAATGGTGACAAAGGAAACACTGCTCACGTATTTATATACATTATAATACCAATTAATCCACAATAACAAAAACAAGTGATAAAAACACCAACATTTATTAAATATTAACACTTTAGTTACAGCTTGTGGTACTGAATAGCAAAATGAAATATAACAATCACAACTGTCACTGTTTGTAGTGGGAAGTATACTCCTACTTCATACCAAAAATCAAGATCCAAAGAAAGGTGTAAAAATACCAAAGCAAGGAGCATAGAGTGGAAGTAGATTGCGCGGTCAAGAGATGGCGCTGAAGCAAAGAGATAATACACAAATAGAGAAAAGGTACATCGTTGAAAATAAAATTATACAATATATTTATGTACAAAGAGGGAGAGTGGCAATTCGTCATAGTGTATATATATATATATATTATATATATATATATATATATATATATATATATATATATAATTTATATATATATATATATATATATATATATATATATATATATATATATATATATATATATATATATATATATATATTATATATATATATATATATACACAGTATATATACTGTATAATAATAATAATAATAATAATAATAATAATAATAATAATAATAATAATAATAATAATAATAATAATAATCCTCAAACCGAAAATATTGCTCTTAATAAAATATAAACCTTTCTGAAAAAAGTATTAAACCCTTTTTTTTACGGAATTACATCATTTGATAAGTTGTAACAAGTAATAACCTAGACCTCGTTACTTGTTACATTTTATGGACACTTTGTAATCCTCTTTAATAGAAATACATCAATTATTGGGTTTTTATTACTGTTGATTTTGCCTTTTAAGTTTTCTGTGGTTAACAAACCTATTAAGTTTCGTCAATTCTATTTTATAGGCTCTTTTCTCTCATATTTACTTTGTTTAATATTTATGTTTTTATATAGGTAGGTAGTAGGTTGGTCAGATACTACCGTTGGAGAGTTACGGGGTCTTTTGACTGGCCAGACGGTACTACATTGGATCCTTCTCTCTGGTTACGGTTCAGTTTCCTTTTGCCTACATATACTCTGAATAGTCTGGCGGCTTCTGGCCTATTCTTAACAGATTCTCCTCTGTCCTCGTGCACCTGACAACACTGAGATTATCAAACAATTTGTTTTCACCCAAAGGGTTAACTAGTGCTCTGTAATTTTCCAGTGGCCACTTTCCTCTTGGTAAGGGTAGAAGAGGCTCTTTAGCTATGGTAAGCAGTTCTTCTAGGAGAAGGACACTCCAAAATCAAACCATTGTTCTCTAGTCTTGGGTAATGCCATAGCCTCTGTACCATGGCGTTCCACTGTCTTGGGTTAGAGATCTCTAGCTTGAGGGTGCATGAGGGCACGCTATTCTATCTAATTTCTCATCCTCTTGCTTTGTTAAAGTTTTCATAGTTTATATTTTAATGTTACTATTCTTGAATTATTTTATTTTCCTTTTTCTTTCCTCACTGGGCTATTTTCCCTGTTGGAGCCCCTGAGCTTACAGCATCTTGCTTTTCTAACTAGGGTTATAGCTTAGCAATTAATAATAATAATAATAATAATAATAATAATAATAATAATAATAATATAAAACTACGTTTCCTTTCTGAACCCAAATAGTTCAATTCACTTTACAGAAGTATGCTTCTAATTGTTAAAGAAAACGTAGTTTCAAGTTAATCACCACAGAAAACGACAAATTCATTAAATGTTATAGCGGAGACTGCAGAAATATAACTATATTGTCTTAGGTTAATTATATGCAATTGTTATACATTGAGTTAGTGCAAAGATAAATACTTTTGAATGGCTTATTCTTATACTGTATATGCGGAGACTGCAGAAATATAACTATATTGTCTTAGGTTAATTATATGCAATTGTTATACAGTGAGTTAGTGTAAAGATGAATACTTTTGAATGGCTTATGCTTATACTGTATATGCCAGTCTTTTTGGGTGTAAGTATGTTATACTATTGTAAAATAGTATACTTTGGCTATATTTTTAAGGGAATTTATAGATATATCCTGTTTTATTTTCGTGTCCTTGGCATGTGTTATATCAAAGTTCTTATAAAAAAAGTTACTCAATCTCAATTATGTTTTTCATATTGGGTATCCTGTTGTTTTTTTCTTGGTAGCTTAGGTAAAATCAACGTGATATCGATTGAGAGATAACTTATTTATTTTACCTTTTCTTGTATTTTTATCGAATAGGAATAAATTTATTGTATCGAAAATGTAGTCTCTGGTACTGCGATACATTGATCACTACGGATGTTCGACACTTTTATTGAAATTTCAAACATTTCACTAAAACCTATGCGTAAATGCTAAAATTAAAATGACTCTCTCTCTCTCTCTCTCTCTCTCTCTCTCTCTCTCTCTCTCTCTCTCTCTCTCTCTCTCTCTCTCTATTTGCATTGTAAGTTGTGTTTAATATATTCTTGAAAGAACCATGAAATATATATGAACTAACTTTGATTATTTGAAAAAAAAAAAAAAAGCCACGAAGTACATTAAGATTAAGATATGAATAATGGTGGGGCCCTGAACCATGCAATTCAGCGGGCCCGTTACCATACAAGGGGCCCGCTGAAGGGCCTGGGCCAGTGCCCCACATGAATATAATCCGGCCCTTCTCAAAACAAATAGACATTTTGTGTTTCAGTAATGGATAAGGCTTAGTTCCTTGACACCCAGTATATAATCTGAGCGGCATGATTTTTACGATTTACTTAGAAAATAATTGAATAAATTAGTAAAAATTTAGAAATGAAACTATAAGAGAGATTACTCAAGTGCCATATGTGGATGAGGTCATGATGAGGGGTAGATGGAGATGATTTGGGCATGCTCTTCGCACTCCCCAAGAGAGATTAGTTCACCAAACGCTCAACTGAGCTACACACCGCACTAGAACAGTTGGGATACCCAGGCCTACATGTCTGAGGACCAGGAAGCGTGATGTAGGAGATGATGAATGGAGAAGTATTGATTTAAAAGCTCAAGATAGAGATGACTGGCGAAATCTAACTGAAGCCCTTTGCGTCAGTAGGCGTAGGAGGAAATGATGATGATGATGAAAGATAATTTTAAATATTGTCTAAATATAACTGGTAAATCATACAAAGCAGTCTTAAACTGCTTAAAATTGTGCCAAAGAAGTTAAATGAAAATTAAACAAATGGTCTGGATAGCATTAAGGGGTAAAATTATGTCTCTAATGAATGGTGTGATAAAATCCTAAAAGATGTACTATATAATTCTACTTTAGGTAATTTTTTTTAACTATTGAAGACATTATGGTCTTACACAAACTGATATAGTTTTTATGTGAAGCCTGTTTACAAAATACCATAGCCTATACATTCCTCTTTTTAAAATTATATAATTATAGGCATGAAAACTTTAGATAATAGTAACTATAATTCAGTTCAGATATTTTATGAGTCACATTGGTACAATTCAGACATTTTATGGGTCACATTTGGTACACTTCAGACATTTTATGGGTCACATTGGTACAGTTCAGGCATTTTATGGGTCACATTGGTACAGTTCAGGCATTTTATGGGTCACATAGGTACAGTTCAGACATTTTATGGGTCACACAGGTACAGCTCAGACATTTTATGAGTGAAATTTGTTCAAGCTAATTAAGATATCTTTAACTTCCATTGAACATATTTAATCATTAACTTTAATACATTTTTTTTTCTATAATTACAACACCTCCATCACAGTACACTTGTCTGCTGGTTAATGCACAGGAACCGCCAGGTAGTTCGTATATGGGATTGGACCTCCTTCTCTCTTGATTTGGACAAAGCAAAATTGTCAATTGTGTCCTGAAAGTCGATTTCTTATGTCAAATCAGATTCAATTGCCATCAACGGGAGATTACAGAGTTTATCCTGTGATAGTTTAAATCTAAGATGACTCTTCACTCTTTTTAAAACGGATAATGGCCTTTCTCCTTCTGTATTTGCAACTCTTGAGTGTTGAATATAAGCGAAATGCTATCTCAGCAGTTGGGAAGGTTTGTGTAATTTCATCAGAACGTATATGTCTGAGAGCAGAGAGTGGTTTCCAGATGTGGTTTGTTTTATGTATGCAGAACACTAAGCCGTCTCATTTGCAAGTGTTACTTCAAGTTCTCCAGAGAAATGCCTCTGTAAATATGTAAATTCATTGCAGCCTCTGTAAGTTCAGGCTCAGACAAGAGTAGTGAAACTATATAGGAAATAAAATTTCTCCTGGAGCTTGAAGTAGACTTCTTTCATTTACGATGATTCTGAAGTTTATGAATCGAAAATTTGAAAGTATTTCGGTATCTCGAAGTTAATCATGGGAGATAGTTCTGCTTTAGTGTTTTCTTGATTTTTAGTGTTTAAAACGTTAACTGTGGTCCTTCGCTCCCAGGATACACTCACACAAAGAAGTATAGTTTCAGAATTTTCCCTTGTTAATGCCAGAATTGCGGCCTCCCCTCTAGTTGTTGTTGTCTGGTCATTATCTGATGGTATATGAATCAAAGCTGAGTGTATAGTATTTCAACAGAGTTACCTTTCAAAGCACTTGCTGCATCAGACCATGCTGATAATCTTGTGGTCAATAAGGACTTGATGACATTTCCATGATAGGTTGATTCCAAAATACTCCAACATTAAGTTGAAGCAAGAGTAGTTGAATAAGGTTAGTAAGAATCCAAAAAATGAATCTGCAGTAGGTTAGCCAGGGCACCAGCCGCCCGTTGAGACACTACCATTGAGAGTTATGGGGTCCTTTGACTTGCGAGACAGTACTACATTGGATCCTTCTCTCTGATTAAGGTTCCGAATAGTCTAGCTTATCCTTTACAGATTTTTCTCTGTCCTCATACATCCGACAACACTTAGTAACCAAACCATTCTTCTTTACCAAAGGGGTTAACTATTGCACTGTAATTGTTCAGTGGCTACTTCCTCTTGGTAAGGGTAGAAGAGACTCTTTAGCTGTGGTAAGCAGCTCTTCCAGGAGAAGGACACTCCAAAATCAAACCATTGTTCTCTAGTCTTGGGTAGTGCCATAGCCTCTGTACCATGGTCTTCCACTGTCTTGGGTTAGATTTCTCTTGCTCGAGGGTACTCTCGGGCACACTATTCTATCCAAGGTCTGTATTCTATAGACCTTGATTCTATTTAATTTCTCTTCTTGTTTTGTTAAGGTTTTTATAGTTTATACAGGAAATATTTATTCTAATGTTACTGTTCTTAAAATATTTAATTTTTCCTTATTTCCTTTCCTTACTGGGCTATTTTCCCTGTTGGAGCCCCTTGGCTTATAGTACCCTGCTTTTCCAACTAGGGTTTTAGCTTAGCAAGTGATAATAATAATAATAATAATAAAAATAATAATAATAATAATAATAATAATAATAATAATAATAATAATAATAATGATAACAACAACACAGCATATAATCCAACAAAATTTAATGAACGTGCAAAGCAGGGCACAAAGTCACCAAACGGCAAACCTGTTTCATTTAGGCTTGTAATACACGATATTTACCAGACATGTCTCTTATATAGCCATAGATCTGACCACGACAGTCAATAATAGAGAGATGATGTTCTTGCAGAGTTTCAGTAACCACATTCACTAGTGATTCACCATCATAACCTGCCATTAGAATCAATTTAAAAACAGTCCTACAGGTTTTTGCACTGGTGTCCACAGATCTAATAACGAATGTCAATTGATCCAAATGCGATGTATCAGTGGTTGAATCTACAATAATGGGAAAATATTCAGCTGTTTTCTCATGAGAGATTATTTGAGGGTACACTCGGGCACATTATTCTATCTTATTTCTCTTCCTCTTGTTTTTTTCTTCAAGTTTTTATAGTTTATATATGAGGACTTGTTTCAGTGTTGTTACTGTTCATGAAATGTTTCTTAATTTCTTTATTTCCTTTCCTCACTGGCAATTTTCCTTGTTGGAGCCCTTGGTCTTATAGCATCCTGCATTTCCAGCTAGGGTTGTAACTTAGTAACAACAACAACAACAACAACCATTTTTTTGCTATACAGACAAGGAATTCATTACAAGTGGTGGGTGACAGATAAGAAACATTGCCTTTTCCAGGACTTCCAAAATGTGAAAGATGTTCAACGGCAAAGGGATCAAATTGTGCTAACAGTTCCATTATCCCTAGAAATTTCCCTTTGTTGTTAGATCCCAGGAGCCCATTTTTGCACGTAAGGCCAGTCCTCTTACAGCAAAGAATTTTACTACGTCAGTCTATCTTTTCAAGACATTTCCCCTCAATAATTGCCCTCTCGAAATGAATTCCTATATGTGTATGTATTCGACCTTCTTTTTGTGTAAGACATATACTAGAAACTAGAAAAGCACTGTGAGTACTCACATCCTCCACGGCAGTTTATTTATCGAAACCGGCTTGCCTTTCCCAGAATCAGTTTAGACCATAGGCGTATTTGAAATCTGGGCGACAACCATGTGCGAACTTGGGCTTAAGGTTAGGGTTAATTCGGTCGACCTTTTGCTTGACCTTGACCTTTGACCCAGGACTTTCCACGTCTCAACATAACAATAAATCCCCTAAAGTCTCACTACTCAATGAGTAAAATTGTGGCCAGGAAGTTGTTCATAAACAGAAAAAACGAACAAACAGGGATGAAAGCATAACCACCTCCTCCCAATATCGTTGGTGGAGGTAATAACACTGTTCCTATAGTTAGCACTATTCCCATATCCTTAATTCTTTGGATATGTTTCCTGTTATTAAATCCCTGCGTGAAGCCATTTTCTTGATTTGAAAATAATTTGCAAGCTGAGCAGTATAATTTTCTTACATTTTCAGAGTAAAGCATCCATGACCGGTTTACAGTTTCAGAATTGGCAATTTACCTGAAAAACATCATCGTCATCATCATCATCATCTCCCCCTACGCTTATTAACGCAAAGGGCCTCGGTTAGATTTCGCCAATCGTCTCTATCTTGAGCTTTTAAATCAATACTTCTCAATTCAACATCTATTTCACGCTTCATAGTCATCAGCAATGTAGGCCTGGATCTTCCAACTCTTCTAGTGCCTTGTGGAGCTCAGTTGAAAAACATAGATGACTTTAACTATAAACCCTGGCTGACTTTTTAAAATCTATATTTAGTGTTTTCTTCACTTAGCTACTGATATGAGGCTAGAGGGAACCAAGCATGTTGGGTATTGGTATTGTTACCTATATTGGCCACTTTATCTTTACTTCATAATGGACGTTTAAAAATAAAAAATAAAAACATGGCACATTTGGCCCGAGAGTTAAGTTGGCCATGGTTGTGAGGTCAAACCATGTCATTTGAACTTTCTGCTTAACTAAGTTGCTCACCAGATGGTTTCTTAAAACCGAGCTCTTTTTTTGGCAAAGCCTGATTTTTCAACCCTAGAGCTTTGGGTATACTTACATTTCAGTGAACTTGTCACAGCTATCTATCATGTATGAAGATTAAGATAAATGACGGAAATGTAAATGCAATAGATTCAATTCTCGTTAACTGTAAGTCCCTGCTTTAGTCTCCTCCAACCGTGATAGTTCGCATTGTTGACCTTGGCGGCTCTGAATTGTATTGGGTTCATTGTCTTGTTATTCGTAGTGTTCCATCGCCTTACACCCTATTAGTAGATGCACTTACCTTTTAGCCATCTGCTTTACCACCGTTATTATTATTATTATTATTATTATTATTATTATTATTATTATTATTATTATTACTACTACTTGCTAAGCTACAACCCTAGTTGGAAAAGCAAGATGCTCTAAGCCCAGGGGCTCCAACAGGGAAAATAGCCCAGTGAGGAAAGGAAAGAAAGAAAAATTATATATTTTAAGAATAACAGTTAGATAAATATTTCCTATATAAAGTTATAAACTATGAAAAATTTAACAAGACAAGAGGAAGAGAAACGAGATAGAATAGTGTACCCGATTGTACCCTCAAGCAAGAGAACTCTAACCCAAGACAGTGGAAGACCATGGTACAGAAGCTATGGCACTACCCAAGACCTTTTCCTTTATTCCTTCACGGTGTCCAAGATCTTTTAACATTTTCCTAAGTGCTGATTGGTCTCATAGGCCCCAGCGCCGGGCCATGTGGGTTAAATTACTAAATCCAAATTCTCTGCATTTATCCCACTATAGCAATGGGGCAAAGCAATTTTTCAATCCTAATTTCCTCTGGTTTGAAGGTTATTTTAAAGGTCGCTCATAAGTGGCCGAGGCAAGGAACAGTGACAATACCTTCATACCATATATACTTATGATCAGCGTCCAATCGCCCTCTCCACCCAAACTAGGACCAGGGAGGGCCAGGTAATGACAACTGATGACTCAGAAGGTAGACCTATGGGCTCCCCAAGGATGATGATTGATTGATTGATTTAAAGTTTTCAGGCATCCTGACACCAAGGATGATGAGGTTGCAAACACTTCAAGAAACTGTCGAGCTTGAGTGGGTTTCGAATCCCAGTCCTTTGATTGTGGTTGGGAAGTTCGTATGATTGACCTTGATTTCAGTACTGCATTTGGCCGTGATAATCACGAGGCCCTTATTTTCAAACTCAAACAGTTGGGAGTGGGTGGGTTGTTTAGAGATTTAGCTAAAATTAGTGCATGGTGCAAATTATGGGGTATGAAGTTGAATCCTAACAAAACTCAAAGTATGATTGTAAGTAGGTCAAGGACGGTGGCTCCTCAACATCCGGATCTCAGTATTGATAATATTTCCTTAAATTTGCATGACTCTTTTAAAATTTTAGGTGTGATTCTCGACAGCAAATTTACTTTTGAGAAACACTTTAGGTCTGTGTCTTCTTCAATTGCACAAAAAATTGGCTTATTGAGAAAGTCTTTTAAGATTTTCGGTGATCAATCTATTCTGAAGAAGTGTTTTAATTCTTTCATTCTACCTTGTTTTGAGTATTGTTCTCCTGTCTGGTGTTCAGCTGCTGATTCTCATCTTAATTTGTTGGACAGAAACTTACGGTCTATTAAATTTCTCATTCCTAATCTAGATATTAATCTTTGGCACCATCGTTCAATTAGTTCATTATGCAAGTTGCATAAGATTTTTCATAACTCTGACCATCCTTTACATTCAGATCTCCCTGGACAATTCTATCCTGTTCGTATTACTAGGCAGGCAGTTAATTCTAATAGCCAGGCCTTCTCCATCATGAGGCTCAATACTACACAGTATTCTAGAAGTTTTATTCCAGCTGTTACCAAATTGGGGAATGATCTTCCTAATCGGGTAGTTAAATCAGTAGAACTTCAAAAGTTCAAAGTTGGAGCAAATGTTTTTCTGTTGACCAGGCGGACATGAGTCTTTTTATAGTTTGTATATGACATCTGTTTTTGACGTTGTTAATAGTTTATATAGGACATATCTGTTTTGACGTTGTTACTGTTTTAGAATGATTTATTGTTAACTTGTTCTCATCATTTATTCAGTTCCTTATTTTCTTTTCTCACTGGGCTATTTTTCCCTGTTGGAGCCCTTGGGCTTATAGCATCTTGCTTTTCCAATTAGGGTTGTAGCTTGGCTAGTAATAATAATAATGATAGTACCGCCAGGCAGGGACGTTTCCAATATGTTACCATAACCGTCAAAATTTTGGGTAAGACCATGCTACTTTATTCTATGTAATCATTGAGAGCCAAACCTTATATGCTTTATGATGTGGTATGAATTCCCCACGACAGACTCGCACACTGTACAGTAGTTATAATTACTGAGATTAGATTTGTTTTCCCTTTTATTTTGCATATTGTGTAACTTTTAACTCTGAATTGATTTATGGTGAGATCAACTTTCTACTTAACTAACTATTAAAGGCTTTGGAAATGCTAGATAAAAAAAATTCTCGGATATGAATATTATTTGCACACAATGTTGATCTGTATATTTACACACAGTTTTGACCTGAATAATATTTGCACAAAATGTTAATCTGAATATTTACACACAATGTTGACCTGATTGATATTATTTGCACACAATGTTGACCTGATTAATATTATTTGCACACAATGTTGACCTGAATAATAATATTTGCACACAATATTGACCTGATTAATCATATTTGCACACAATGTTGACCTGAATGATATTATTTGCACACAATGTTGACCTGAATAATATATGCACACAATGTTCCTCTCCTTAGGTAATTGATTTTTTCCTAAATTACTGATAATATTACAGATACAGATTTTGTGAAAGGTCGATATGCACCTAAATGCAGTTTTTTTTTTTTTAAAGAAGATATTTGGCAAATTCATAAATCACTGGAATCGTCCAAGTTTTGTGTCTTGTGTTTTGCTTTCATATGTTTATTTATCTAATTTTCTATTAGAATTAAAAAAAAAAACGCGAGTTTTTAATTTTCTTTATTTCGTTCCACAACATACCTACATTTCATACATATACAAGGTTAATCATACAACAGCTTGCTTTCATATAAATGAGCAATTATGAATATTTACAGAGAGACTCTACAGACATAAGTATATAAAATCTCTTATTTTTTTTTTTTTAGTTTTTCTTTATGTTGGTTATTTGAAGGTAATAAAGCTTATGCATTTTGGTGTGATTATTTGAAACTTAAGGAAAACATGAACGTTGATAAAGTACTTTGAACTTTATATGGATACTTTAGAATAAGCCACTCAGAGTGAACCTTTGTAATAGAGTTAACATTTTAAGTAAACTATATTATTTTTTCTCATGTGACAATATTTGGATACATACATAAGCTTTCTTATATAGATATATATAATAAATAGAGCTATATAGAAATATCCGTAATCCCTAAAGGCTTTTCTAGAATTTATTAAGTAAATGCCTTCATAGATAAAGCTTACTGTCTCATATAGGCATTATGGCATACACATCCAGTAGCTCTTAATGGGACTTCTTTTGTAAGTAGACCTCACACACTACATCTTAAACTACAGTGTTACTCATACACGCTTTGAACTTTGGATTATTGTTTCCTTCAAGTCTCTTCGTCTACCTAGCTGTCTGGGTTCGTATCGGAGGCTTTGTTGGATGAGGAAGTGGTGCGTAGGTCGGCTGTGGATAATACACTCCCTTGTAGGTTCTGTGTGGCTTTTTGTTTGCTTTATGTCGGTCGGATTGGCCTTCTTTTGGTCTGAGGAGGGGAGACTTTTGTGTGGGAGAGCGGGCAGATGCCGTGCTTATGGGTGAATGAGTGGGTCTTTGGAGTGTGGGTTGGCGGACAGGTTCTTTGAGTGGACTGAGGAGTTTTTTCCTTGTAACACCTGATCGTTTGGTTGGGTGGATGGTTGCTTTGTGTGTGGGGGAATGGCTGAGCGGCTTTTTAGTGGGTTGACGAACATGTGCCTTGTGTGTGGGTGGATTGGCCGGTGCCTTGTGAATGGGTGGATGAATGGGTGCTTTGTGGGTGGGTGAATGGATGGGGGCTTTGTATGGAGGAGGAAGACTGTGGGCTACATAAGGAGGAGGAGGAGGAGAAGGATGTCCTTTGAATATAGGGTGCGGAGATTGTCTTTTGTAAGAGTGTGGGGGAGGAGTAGGATGACCTTTGAATGTAGGAGGAGGGGGATATCCATTGTAGTGGGGAGGGTGAGGGTGATGTCCTCCATATGCAGTTGGATAATATGGATCCCTGTGTATATGGGGATGAATGTGATCATCGTGTGGGTTTGGATAAGGGTATAAGTTGTGAATTGGATAATGAGGACTTGAATGTGGTACTGGATGAGGATAAGGTCCTTTGCTCAGTGGGTTGAATGGACGAGGTGGATGCCTTGGGTGGTGTGATGGTGGATAGTGGGGTGGGAGGGGTTGCGGATGATCATGATGTGGATGTGGAGGATGATGGGGGTCTGGATAATGTTGCGGGTGATATGGAGGTGGAATAGGTCTTGGTAAGGTGGACTCATGTTGATGGGAATGGGCTAGGTGCAATGGCTTGTAAGGCGTTGAGTGGGGCTTATGGTGTTTGCGATCAGGTTCTTTTCTAAGAGCCTTTGAAAGTTTTGGTGTTGGTGTGATGGAGGCTTCAGGCAACTGCGTTGGCTTGTAGGGTACAGTCGTCTCCTCGGGTTTCTGGAACGAAGGCTTGAAGGGCGTCGTGTGATCCTTGTAAGGAGGCGGTGCTGGATGATGTGGGTATGGAGTTGGTTTGTAGGAGGGGGAAGGAGGTTTCGGTGTTGGGTAATTAGTCCCTCCCTCATATGTTATGACAGGATGGTAACCTGTTTCGTCGGCTGTGTAGGTCACGACCTGTGTACGGCCATCGGGCAGCAACACCCGATACTGCCCTGTCGTCTTAGAGCCATCGCGGGATTCCTGGTGACCAAAATCATTTTTGCTCTTGTCGTCCTTCACTGCGTAGGAGAAGTCGTACTTGGCAGAGGATGCCTGTGTAAAGAATAGCTCAAGTAGCAGTGGTTAAGGACAAAATGAGGTTGATATTTTAGTGTTCATATTGGTATTAAATCGTATTTATCTAGTATGAAGTATGGCTGTATATGTGTGGGATTCTTTCTTATATTGAGTAATATGCATAACTTTGAATTTGTGCTTTTGGAATTAAAACTATTTTCCATGGTTTGTAACTTTAATTTGGTAAAGCTATATTTTTTTTTAAAGAAAATACCTTAAAAAATCTGCCTCCACAGATTTTTTACCAAAAATACTGAGTCCTGAAACATTTGGGTACTTGAGCATGTGATTTGATGACATATTAATTAGTAGACAGTTATCTATCAAACAAAGGGTGTACATATGATAGGGACTAAGCCACTTCCAAGCACTTCCAATGAAATATATATATATATATATATATATATATATATATATATATATATATATAAAATATATATATACATATATATATATATATATATATATATATATATATATATTTATATATATTTGTATATATATATATGAATATATATATTCATATATATATATATATATATATATATATATTTATATATATAATATATATATATATTTATAAATATTTGTATATATATATATATATATATATATATATATATATATATATATATATATATATATATGTATATGTATATATATATATATATATTTCATCAGAAGTGCTTGCGAGTATATATGGATCCATAGTAGTAGTGCGGCCTTCTAGTGGCTTAGTCCCAATCAGATCTGCAGCCTTTGCTTGGTACAAGATAACTGTCTACGGTTTCAACCAATTAATATGTCATCAAATCGTATGCTCAAGTACCCAAGTGTTTCAGGACTTTCCCAGTATTTTAGGTAAAAAACCTGTGGACTCTACGAAGGTAGATTGGTTAAGTTTATTAGAATATGTTAGGATGCACCCTAGTATTTTTTAGAGACTTTTGGAGATCTGGGTCAGATTGGTTGGTGGCTCCTGGAAATTAGGCAAGGACCCTTAACAATAAGGTATGTTTGATTAGGTACAGAAACTGCGTCCACCAACTAAAACTACCTCCAAATGTATGGTATTGTTACCCGAATCGGTAAGATTTTATCGAGTACGGGTCAAGACCTACAGAAATTGGTCTTGTTGTGAGTCCATGATGGTATGAGAACTTTCATTGGTGCCAAATAGGGTATACTGTATATATTTAGCGGTCATTCTATTTTAGGCATCTGTTTGGAATTAGATACGGTCAGGTTTATATTAACTATAACAAACTCGTACGCTTTATGAACACCGTCTCCTTTGCAACAGCAAGGGTATGGATGGAATGGTACTTTAGTAACCCTCTGCTATCACAGTAGTTTTAATGATAGGTAGTTTTAGTGGTACAAATGATAGATACTATATCTTGATAGTGTTTTCCTTAGTGTTTTAAATAGCAAAACTGTTTCAATTGCTATAAGAGAATTGCTTGTTGTTATCCATAAGTTCTCTCATTTGCATAATATTTGCATTAATTTGGTTATTGTATCTTGAAACTCTGTATTCATATAGTAATTAATGGATGCAGATAAATATTAGTTTTTATTCCTTATCTTAAATTGCTTTAAATTTAATGGTAACTTGACCTTTACTCACCTTGCGATAAGACTCAGGATGTTGTATCGCTATGGCCCCAACGACTAGGATATATACTGTGGCCGCCACCTGAAAAAAAGTGAAGCATTGTTATATAATAGGATGAGCCAACTGGTGGAGTAACAAGAACTTTGGGTGTGGAGGAAATGCCCCCCTCAATCTCAATGAAGTCACTGGCAGCAGGGTGATGAATTGGTTTTAAGGCGATAGACAAGATGTCTTTTCGGCTTCTTCTGATGGGGGCAGGGAATCATACTGGAATTAGTATTGACTGGCACGGGTTACTTGCCTTAGTTAGATAGACACTGCGTATCACAAGTAACTGGCTATCTCGGATTAATCTAGCCAATGAATCCTCTGAGGCCCTTTGTATATATATGTATGTATGTACAGTATATATATATATATATATAGATTTATTTTATTTCTATATATGTATATATGCTGTGCTAGGGATTATTTGTTAGTAATCCATATTTACCAATGGTTATATAAGCAGATGAGCAACCTGGAGGAGTAACGAGAACTTTGGGTGTGGAGGAAAAGCCCCCTAAATCTTCATGAAATTACTGCCAGCAGGATGACGAATTGGGTTTAAGGTGATGATGTCTCTTCTGCTTATACTCCTGACACCTGGTGGAGGATCTAGCTGGAATGGGCAAGGACCAGCAGGGGTTATTTGCCTTAGTTAGATAGGCACTGCGCATCACAAGGATCTGGCTATCCTTTGATGAATCTAGCCAATGAATCCTCTTTGGAAAGAGATGACCGAATGGCCCCCAGTCTGGGCGTAGCGGTGTGGTAAGAATCTCCCGGTTTATAAATATTAAAGAAAAACTGGTAATCGGAATGTTAGAACTATGAAGTGGAGAATGAATTTATGAAATATAGTCTGGATATCTTGGTCCTAAGGGAAACACGTTGTAAGAGGATTGGTAAGGAAACCTTAGATCAAGGAAATATATATATATATATATATATATATATATATATATATATATATATATATATATATATATATATATATATATATATATATATATATATATTATTTTCAAGAAAGACAGATGGAGTTGGAAGAGAAGGGGTAGGATTGATGATGACATCAAGAGAAGAAAAGGCATTGCCGGAATGGGGGTGTAAATAGTAGATTGTTACTTGCTAAATTTAAATCAAGCAGTGCAATATGAATACTATAGTTTGCTATGCATGAACAAATGATTCCCCTGTAGAAAGGGAAATGAATACTACGAAGACCTGCAGAGTGTAATAGATGAGATCCCGGGGAGAGATATGAAAATTGTGATTGGAAACTTCAGTGATAAAGTTGGAAGAAATAATCAAGGTATAGAGAATGTGATGGGTGTTGAGGGTCTTGGCAAATGAAAATGGGGCACGCTTTATAAGTTTTTGTTCAACAAAAAATATTGTTATTGGAGATACTCATTTCCAGCACAAGGGCATCCACAAATATACTTGAACTTCACCACGTGGTAATTACAAATAGATCACATAGAGAAAGAGAACTCTGAGAAATGTAAGAATCTATAGAGGTGCAGGTATTGGTAGCGATCACCACTCCTCATTGCCACACTGAAACTAAAACTAAAAGCACCCAACAGAAATGTAGATAGAATACCTAGGTTTGATACAACTAAGCTCCTAGAAGATGATCACAGAGAAACTTTTGCAATTAAATGTAGGCATCTATTTGCAGTCTTAGAGACTTCAAGAGACGAAAAGAAGACAATTAGTGAAGAATGGTGTGATATTAAGAACATAGATAAGTCATTTGGTAGTGCTTTTTGGACATGCTGTTAAAAGGAGAAAACTATGGATATCAAATGATACGTAGGGTACTATAAAAAAGGAGACTAAGATAGGAATTGATTGTTGAAAGTTATCGAGGAAGTAATGAAAATTACAAGGTAGAGCATGCTAAGTATTCCAGTATTAATAGTGAAGTCAAAAGAAATTCCAGGAATGACTGGAAAAAACATTTAGACAGGAAGGCAGTTGAGGCTGACAAATCTATAAATTCAGGTAGTGGCTATGGTGTAATAATTGCTCACAAAATTAATAATAGAAACTTTACTGGGGCAAAGAAGCATATTCCCTTTAAAAGGAGAGATGGATCTGTTGAAACAATAGAAGATGAAGAGAGGCAACGTTGGATGGAACACTTTAGTGAGGTCATGAATAGGAAATATGAAGGCATATACCTGAAGCTTAGGAAGATCTTTATGTGCCCATGAATGAATTCAGTGTGTTTGAAGTCGAAACTATCATTAAAAAAAACTAGGGATGGAAAGCCCCTGGATACGATGGAATAACTGCTGAGATTATATTGGCCAAAAATGAAGCGACTACCAGAATACTTACAAGATTTTTTGTAGAATGTGGCGTGAAGAGGTAATGAATGAATGATTTGTAGTTGTCTGGCATCCTGACATTGAATGAAGAGGTAAAAACTGATGAATGGGAGCTAGGAATGTTGGTGAAAATGGCAGAAAAAGGAGATGTGACTGATTGCAATAATTACAGAGGTATCACACTTATGTTAGTTATCATGAAGGTATATAGTATGCTCCTTCTAAAGAGACTAGAGAGAAAGATTGATGAAAAGCTGAGTGGTGGACATGCATGGAGTCTTGCGCTATTATAAAGTTCCTCTTAAATATTTAAATTGGATTAAATCTGTTCATGATCATAGTAAGTGCAGAGTTAATGTTAGTGGAGTCATATTTAATGATTTTCCAGTGAACAGTGGAGTACTCCAAGGGAATGTGTCGTCACCTATGTTGTTTATCCTTCTCATGAATTTCATTGTGTATAGAACAGTTGGGGATGGTGAGAAGGATTGGACTAGATTAGTAACAGGACATTAGCTGACCTAGAGTATGCTGATGACTCTGTCATCATTATCAGAACATCACAGGACTTGCAAAGCTTGCT
>NC_090754.1:72392169-72399669 GCF_036898095.1 Palaemon carinicauda
CCCCCACCTTATGTGGGACACGGGCTCTCTATTTAGATAAGGAATTTTAATTTATTGACTCAAGTCAGAAGATCTGGAGTGGGCGAGAGGTTTTGGTGACAAATTTTATTCGCAAATAATGAAAAGTATTTTGAAGGGGGTATTGATAATGACCTCCATTGTACTGGGAGAGAGGTAAATTCTGGGGCAATATACAAAGTGTGTGTGTGTGTGTGTGTGTATGTGTGTGTGTCTGAGTGTTTTGTGTTAGCAGATTTCCACACAATGCAATGCCAAACGTGACATTTTTGTGTTATCATTATTGTGTGATTATAATATATATATACTATATATATATAATATATATATATATACACACATATATACATGATTTTATATACATATATATATGTGTATATATATATATATATATATATGATATATATACATACTGTATATATATATGCATATATATATATATATATATATATGTATAAATATATGTATAAACATATAAATATATATACATATATATAATATATATATATACATATATATGTATATATATATATATATATATATAGATATATACACACATGCAGTATATATATATATACATTATATATATATATATATATATATATATATTTATATATTCATATATATACACACATACAGTATATATATACTGTACATTATATATATATATATATATAAATGTATATATAAATATACATATATAAATATATATATATATATATATATATAAATATATATATATATATATATATATATAAATATATATATATATATATATATATACATAAATAAATATATATATATATATATATATATATATTTATATTATGTACTTTACATGTAATATACACAGGTAATATGTAAGTATGTTTTAAACATGCGTTACATGCTCATCAGTACGCTTTTACTTTCTAAAAGAAGAAATAAAAAAATCACGCGGAAATAGCAACATAAAAAAAAATTGTAATTTATTGATTAGAAAAATTGAGTAACGATACAACATCGGATTATGCGTTTCGAACCTCCGTCGCGGAAAGCGTGGCGAAGGCCCATAAATTATAATTACGTCTGCGATTAATTACGTCATTTGCGAAAGCTTCGTTTCCACGCCTTTTTCTACGCTTTTCTAAGCTTTGGGTGTCAACTTTCCTCAAATGTAATTTTTGGATCTTGTATTATTATTGTTTTTCTAGAATATATATATATATATATATATATATATGGAAGAGTAGTAGAAAGGGCATTAATGGATTATGTGTTGATAACTAAAAGAATGTTTGGAAGATTGAAAGACGTGCACGTGTTTAGGGGTATGGCTAACGGTATGTCTGATCATTTTTTGGTGGAAGGAAAATTAGTTGTAGCAAGAGAGTGGGGGAATAAAGTAGGTGGATGTAAAAGGGAGCTAGTGAGGGTTGAAGAGCTAATAAAACTGGGGGTAAAAAGTAAATATCAGGAAAGGTTGAAAATGGCATATGATGAGGTGAGAGTAAGAGAAACTGGTAATTTAGAGGAGGAGTGGAGTTAGCAAAAGAAAATTTTGTTGGGATTGCAAGTGATGTATGTGGCAAGAAGGTTGTTGGAGGCAGTATGAGAAAGGGCAGTGAATGGTGGAATGAAGGAGTGAAGGTAAAAGTGGAAGAGAAAAAGAGGGCTTTTGAAGAATAGCTGCAGAGTAATAGTATAGAGAAGTATGAAAAATATAGAGAGAAAAAGGTGGAAGTAAAGCGCAAGGTACGTGAGGCAAAGAGGGCAGCTGACCTAAGGTGGGGTCAGGGACTGGGTCAGTCATATGAAGAGAATAAGAAGAAGTTTTGGAAAGAAGTGAAGAGAGTAAGGAAGGCCGGCGGAAGAATTGAAGAGACAGTGAAAGATGGAAATGGAAGGTTGTTAAAAGGAGAGGAGGCAAGGAAAAGGTGGGCGGAATATTTTGAAAGTTTGATGAATGTTGAGGATGATAGGGAGGCAGATATAATTGCTGTTCCAGGTGTTGAGGTGCCAGTGATGGGAGATGAGAATGAGAGAGAGATTACAATAGAGGAAGTGAGGAGAGCACTAGATGAAACGAGAGTAGGAAAAGCATCTGGTATGGATGGTGTGAGAGCTGAGAGTTGAAGGAAGGGGGTGTGACTGTACTTGAATGGTTGGTGAGATTGTTAAATGTGGGTTTTGTGTTGTCAATGGTACCAGTAGATTGGGTCTGTGCATGTATTGTACCACTATATAAGGGTAAGGGAGATGTGCATGAGTATTGTAATTCAAGAGGTATTAGTTTGTTGAGTGTAGTTGGAAAAGTGTATGGTAGAGTACTGATTAATAGGATTAAGGATAAAACAGAGAATGCAATCTTGGAAGTACAGGGTGGTTTTAGAAGAGGTAGGGGTTGTATGAATCAGATTTTTACAGTTAGGCAGATATGCGAGAAATATTTAGCAAAAGGTAAGGAGGTGTATGTTGCGTTTATGGATCTGGAGAAAGCATATGATAGAGTTGATAGGGAAGCAATGTGGAATGTGATGAGGTTATATGGAGTTGGTGGAAGGTTGTTGCAAGCAGTGAAAAGTTTCTACAAAGGTAGTAAAGCATGTGTTAGAATAGGAAATGAAGTGAGCGACTGGTTTCCGGTGAGAGTGGGGCTGAGACAGGGCTGTGTGATGTCGCCGTGGTTGTTTAACTTGTATGTTGACGGAGTGGTGAGAGGAGTGAATGCTCGAGTGCTTGGACGAGGATTAAAACTGGTAGGCGAGAATGATCATGAATGGGAGGTAAATCAGTTGTTGTTTGCGGATGATACTGTACTGGTAGCAGACACAGAAGAAAAGCTTGACCGATTAGTGACAGAATTTGGAAGAGTGTGTGAGAGAAGGAAGTTGAGAGTTAATGTGGGTAAGAGTAAGGTTATGAGATGTACGAGAAGGGAAGGTGGTGCAATGTTGAATGTCATGTTGAATGGAGAGTTACTTGAGGAGGTGGATCAGTTTAAGTACTTGGGGTCTGTTGTTGCAGCAAATGGTGGAGTGGAAGCAGATGTACGTCAGGGAGTGAATGAAGGTTACAAAGTGTTGGGGGCAGTTAAGGGAGTAGTAAAAAATAGAGGGTTGGGCATGAATGTAAAGAGAGTTCTATATGAGAAAGTGATTGTACTAACTGTGATGTATGGATCGGAGTTGTGGGGAATGAAAGTGATGGAGAGACAGAAATTGAATGTGTTTGAGATGAAGTGTCTGAGGAGTATGGCTGGTGTATCTCGAGTAGATAGGGTTAGGAACGAAGTGGTGAGGGTGAGAACGGGTGTAAGAAATGAGTTAGAGGCTAGAGTGGATATGAATGTGTTGAGGTGGTTTGGCCATGTTGAGAGAATGGAAAATGGCTGTCTGCTAAAGAAGGTGATGAATGCAAGAGTTGATGGGAGAAGTACAAGACGAAGGCCAAGGTTTGGGTGGATGGATGGAGTGAAGAAAGCTCTGGGTGATAGGAGGATAGATGTGAGAGAGGCAAGAGAGCGTGCTAGAAATAGGAATGAATGGCGAGCGATTGTGACGCAGTTCCGGTAGGCCCTGCTGCTTCCTCCGGTGCCTTAGATGACCGCAGAGGTAGCAGCAGTAGGGGACTCAGCAATATGAAGCTTCATCTGTGGTGGAAATGTGGGAGGTTGGGCTGTGGCACCCTAGCAGTACCAGCTGAACTCGGCTGAGTCCCTGGTTAGGCTGGAGGAACGTAGAGAGTAGAGGTCCCCTATTTTGTTTTGTTTCTTGTTGATGTCGACTACCCCCAAAATTGGGGGAAGTGCCTTTGGTATATGTATGTATATATATATATATATATATATATTTACATATATATATAAATATATATATAACATGTATATATATATATGCATATATATATCATGTATGTATATATATATATATATATATATAAATACTGTATATATATATATATATATATATAAATACTGTATATATATATATATATATATATTAGAAAAACAATAATAATACAAGATCCAAAAATTACGTTTGAGGAATATATATATATATATATATATATTAGGCTTTGTTTAAAGGTCGATAACGAATGGCAGACAAGGGAAGGGACAATGTTCTATAGACTGACTATATATACATAATTATCAGCCCCTAACCCCCTTTTCCATCAAGCTTAGGACCAGGGATGGTCAGGCAATGTCTTGTTAAAGTACAAGTTTCGGGAATGCTGATTATATATATATATATATATATACATGTATGTATATTTATATAATCAGACGCCATAAATGCAATATATAAATATACATATATATATATATATATATATATATATTTATATATATATATATATGAACTGTATTCGTATAAGGACATGCCCAAACAATAAATGGAGAAAAGTAAATGTTTTTCTTCTGTTATCCTGATTACTATCTGCAGGACATTCTGTGCGAAGAGAAACTATCTTCGATTTTTGGACGCCACTAAGACTGTCTATTCATTATATATATATATATATATATATATAAAGAGAGAGAGAGAGAGAGAGAGAGGAGAGAGAGAGTCAAACAAATGAAAAGGGAAAAGAAAGTACAGTGCTGTAGCAAGTTATGATATTAAACGTTCTAATCTAGCGAATCCCGTTCTGCTCATCTTGCCGTCATAGATGAACTCCGAATGCCAGGGGTCCGGATGTTGGTGTAAACATCGTGAAAATTGTTTCTAAGAGAGAGAGAGAGAGAGACAGAGAGAGAGAGAGAGAGAGAGAGAGAGAGAGAAGTTACACACAAGACATCTGGATTCGAATATGGAAAGAACGATGTAGAAAGACATAGAACCTGCGATGATGTCACAGATGCTGGAACAAAGTGTTTCGGTTACCTCATGCGAAAGGGTTGGTCGCTCTGCCAGTCTATATTAATAACGGTGGCGTTCCCTGATCAAAGTTTTCGGTGATCGAGTATCAGCAAATTTCCATGTATGCAGACGTCATTCTCTCTCTCTCTCTCTCTCTCTCTCTCTCTCTCTCTCTCTCTGTCCAACCTTTTCTAACCTTTACCTCAGTGTAGGTTTTTCCCCAATTGCAATGAGGTTATGAATGGCCTTAGAGGTCCCAACGCCGGGCTATATAGCACAAATTGATACACCCAATATAAAAGATTCTCTCTCTCTCTCTCTCTCTCTCTCTCTCTCTCTCTCTCTCTCTCTCCATATATAGAATACGGAGTTCAATTCTGGGTTCCAAGTATTCAGAAGGATAAAGATAGACTAGAAGCAGTACAAGCTATGGCCACCACACTAGTTTCCAACACTAAGGCAATTTGGATATAGACGGAGGACGGAACGTTTGAACTCATTTGATCTACAAACTCGTCGACTAAGGGGACAGTTAATAGACGCATTTCAAAATTCTTAGAAAATAACAAATGTGAATTACAACAGCCTCTTCTCACTTAGCACAAATCAGTCCAGAAGTAACGGATACAAACTGGAATTGAAAAGATATAACACCAATGAATGTGGCCATTTCTTTACATACAAGACAGCAAATACGTGGAACAGACTTCCAGCGGATGAAGTGAACCGTCATACTGTAAACGAATTTAAGAATAGGTTCGTGAAGATAAAAAAAAAAAACTCTCTAAAAGACAAAAAAAAAAAAAACTCTCTAAAAGATAAAAAAAAAACTCTCTAAACGTTTAAACTAAATCGCTCTATTCAAGAGCAAACTAGATGGGACACTCAGTAGAGCACAGCAGACCTCCGCCGCGGCAGCTTATTTCTCGACCTTTCGCTCGACCTTGACCTTCACCTTTGACCGTAACATGTATTAATTGGCGTGTATTTTCATACACTCAAATATGATCCAAGTTTAAAGTGTCTGTGCCAACGATGTCTAAACTTATGGCAGATTACGTGAATTGGACATTTTGCTTGACCGTGACATTGACCATGACCTTGCAAAAATGTAATTATTTCCATCTTTTTACATAGCAGTTAGTCCCTGAAAGTTTCATTGCTCTGCGATTAAAATTGTGGCCAAGAAGCTGCTCACAAACAAACAAACACCAACACAAATAAGAAACACACAAACAGGGGCGAAAACATAACAACCTTCCAACTTCGTTGGCGGAGGTAATAAATGGAGTCCTCACAGATGTACTAAAAAGTCTGAGAATCCTCTCTCTCTCTCTCTCTCTCTCTCTCTCTCTCTCTCTCTCTCTCCACGTAGAGGGTATGAACGAATATTCTCCTTTTTATGGATGGTTACATACAGTACATGTTAGCAAACTGTTTACTTACTCGAGTCATTTTCTTAATGATTTAGCAGTGTATCAGAATAACATAAAAACATATTTCCATAAGTTAGTTGTTAATTACTTGCCCCTTTCCGGCCAGACATAGGATTCACAGCCCGTAATTCTATTGGGTTTAATTGTTTCAAGTTAGACAGGTCTTCTGACGACTTAGGATAACACCATTCCCTAATGCATTTAAATGCATTCGAATTCCCTAAACTGCAGCGATGTTTCTCCGAGATTATGTACACCGAACTCTGAAGCGTGGAACGTTTCCCACGGCGTGAGATTCCTTCACAATCCGTGGAAACTTCTTATCGAATTATAATCTCTCTGGAAGGAAGGCGTTGAAGGATCTGACAGTCGTTTTTGACCTCTGATGAATATCAATTACTGTCGCGAAACGCGTTCGAACGTGTAAAGTGGTGAAAAAAAAAGGTGATTGGAGTCTTGGAGGTCCTTTCATTTTTTTCTAGAGGTTAAAACGATGTGAAATCTATGTTTCAATTAAGGTGGGAATTTTTACGTTGTTTTTGACGCGATGTTCTCTCTCTCTCTCTCTCTCTCTCTCTCTCTCTCTCTCTCTCACCTGATACTAATTTTGATTAACATTATTTTAAAACTTCATATGAAATTTTCCAAAAATATTATAAAAGGAGAAAATTAAGAGTAGATACGGGAATAAGTTAAGCTATAAAAGGTTAGAAGGAAACGAAAAAAAATGGAGCAATGAATGATGATACGGAATTCAGGAGAATTGGAGTGTTTAATTCATGCAGGCATTTGGGATATGTTATATATAAAAATCATAAGATGGGAGGAAGAAAGCTGGGTACGTGCAGAAGATAGGGAGATGCCTCAGAAGAGATTGGCGAGTTAATTATGCTTCATAGAGGCATTGTGTGGATGTTGAATAAAATTGAAATTGAATGGGTGGAAGTTCTGTATATTCGTAGTTTACAAGGTGAATTAAACTTTGAGAAATATGGAAACAGAGAAGTTTTAAAATGTCAGCAAAGATGAAATGATAGATCAGAGTGTTTTGATCATGTGGGCAGAATGGAGAATAAGACACAATAATAGACAAGTGAAAAGAATGGCCGTGGTAAAAGTGAAGGCTTTAAAAATCGGTATTAAAAAAGAGAGAGCGTGGAGAAGGACAATGCATGAAAGAGCATGGAGACGACATAAGTAAC
>NC_090754.1:72409669-72417169 GCF_036898095.1 Palaemon carinicauda
CAACTTTTATGAGTTTCGAGTAATGTGTGCAACCTCACCATGAAGAGTGGGCTTGGGCGCTGATCATATGTATATATGGTCAGTCTCTAGGGCATTGTCCTGCTAACTAGGGCATTGTTCCCTTGCCTCTGTCATTCATGAGTAGCCTTTAAACCTTTAGGAAAGCTTTAAAAACTATATATTTGAGGGGCTCCTGTGATCATATGGTTGGCCAATCTGGGCCAATCTACAGCCATCGAACTAAACTATAAAGATTTATACTTTTGTAATCTTGGTATTTTGTTATTCCAGTAATGCTATCAGAAAACAGGTAATAATAATAATAATAATAATAATAATAATAATAATAATAATAATAATAATGATAATAATAATAATAATAATAATAATAATAATAATAATGATGATGATAATAATTATAATAATAATAATAATAATAATAATAATGATAATAATCATAATAATAAACTGACAACAATTACTACATTACCAACTATCCAAAACGCAATGTTGTCTATTGTTAATTAACTCTGAGAACAGACTCGCCGTTGACCAGACTCTGGAATGATGCCTTGGTCTCATGAGAGATTCGGGACGGTAACGTACGTTACGTCTTTAAGTCTTGACGCCCGGAGATTTTTTTTTCTTTTTCCATTACTGTTATTCTCAAAACAATACATGTAGTAATACTACAGGTAGTAATGAGAAACCATAGTAGAGTAATTATCAAGAATTCAATCTTTTTAGTTTAATGGATTCAAAATCAGAAGCGGGGATTTTGTCGTTTGTCACATTCTGTGTTCCCCTGTGGGTTCCCCTGCGGGCTTCGTCAGCTTATCACAGATAGAATCATGTGATTTAGTGTCTTGAACATCAAGAGTTAGCTCATGTTATTACCAGATGTGGAAGGGACTTTTTGGCGAACAACATTAATCAGAAAACCTGCAATAGACGATGCGTCTATTGCAGGTACAGGTTTTCGTCATTGTGATCCAGAAACCAACTTCTAACATTTAGTTATCACCATAGCATAACAGTCTTCTCTCTCTAGCAAGGTTGGGAAATTTAATCTTCTCTTGCTTGAGGGTACGCTCGGGCACACTACTCTATTTAATTTCTCTTCCTCTTAATTTGTTAAAGTTTGTTATAGTTTATATAGGAATAATTATTTTAATGTTGTTACTGTTTTTGAAATATTTAATTTTTCCTTGTTTCCTTTCCTCACTAGGCTATTTTCCCCGTTGGGGCCCCTGGGCTTATAGCATCCTGCTTTTCCAACTAGTGTTGTAGCTTTGCAAGTAATAATAATGATAATAATAAAATGAGGAACAAACAGTTATGGTAGCCTATAACTCACGATTCGTGGGTTGGGAGTTCAAGACCCACTCGCATCACAAGGGTTTTCAGTAGAGTTCACTATGCCACCTTCACTGTGAGCTAAGGACTGGAGCTAAATATGGGGAGTTTAAGGGCCTTATAGGTCTACCTGCCATTGTCTGAACTTCCCTGATCCTAGTTTGAGTGGAGATGGGGCTTGCGGGCTGATCATATACACATATGATTGGTAAGGCACAATGCCCTATCCCTGGCCTCTGACGTATATAAGCGATAAAAATGCTTACTCAGCAAAATTATTACAATGAGATGAATATTCGGACAAGAAACTAAACTCACCGAAAACTTCATAAGGTTTAGTCTCATTACCATCCAATAAACAAAGAAAATCACAACAAAACACTTGAAAAGGATGATTCAAACAGACATTGAAAGTATAAATAGAAACGTTTTCGATAATATTGTTTTGTATTATTCTTAAACTTGTTGTGCGGATGCACCAGTTAGGTGATAACTGACAGATGGCGTGATTGTAACTATAATTTTATTTCAACAAACAGCGAGCTTTTATAACAACAGTTTCCGTGAAATGTCACAAAAATTCAAATAGATTGATGCAAGCACATACAGGCAGAAACAAGTTATCACTGCGAGGAGAGAGCGCAAAAAGATTTTCCTACTTTATTTTGATAAGAAAATAAACGTTATGCCATCTCTAAAAAAAATAAAAAATAAATTCTTGAAGTAATTTCTTATACGTCTCTTGGACATTAATATTTTCTTTGATATATATATATATATATATATATATATATATATATATATATATATATATATATATATATATATATATATATACATATATATATATATATATATATATATATATATATAATATATATATATATATATATATACTATATATATATATATATATATGATTTAATAAAGTTAAGAAAAATCTTTATTTTTTCAGGTCATCTTAATTCTGCTACTTGTTGCAGTTAAAGGCGAAGGGGAGAGTGATGCAGATGCTGAACCTCAGGTTAGTAGAGAGAGAGAGAGAGAGAGAGAGAGAGAGAGAGAGAGAGAGAGAGAGAGAGAGAGAGAGAGAGAGAGAGAGAGAGAGAGGTATAACGAATTATTTTTTTGATGTCCAGGAAAAATATTATCATATATGCCTATTCTGGGTACTAAGATTAGAGGATTAAAAAAGTATTTTTTATGTTGTAAAACCTACAGATCTAAAATGAATTTCAAGTTAAGGAGTACTTTCAAGTTTGAGTATATTTCATACAGATAAGCTCTTTAGTCTTGATATACTAGCTTTATTGTCTTGTGGAAATAATCACCCTACAAATCGCTAGCATATATATTAAGATTTTCATAATTTACAATGAACTACTAAGTTATTCCCTTTCTTCTGCCACTAGGAAGACCCATCACAATTCCTGTTTTCTTACGGAGTCAATGATGACAAAACTGGCAACAGTTTTGCCCATCAACAAGCTACAGATGGCACCGGCACCCAGGGCGAATACCGAGTTGCTCTTCCAGATGGACGCACTCAGGTCGTGAGCTACACGGCTGACGAGAACGGATACAACGCTGTTGTTACGTACGAAGGCGTCGCAGTTCATCCCGAAGACGAGTCACAAGCTGGCCCAGTTGGAAAGCGTCGACCCATTCCGTCCTCTCCTCATCCGTCTAGACAACGGCCAGTCGTCACGTCTTCTCCTATACATCACCCACCTAATCATGCTCCTCATGAAAATCAGATTCTTATACATCCTGCCACACCTGCACCTCACTTCTCATCTCAAAATCCAATCTTCCCCGTTTCAGATCTAGCGATTGATGTTCCTGTTTTTCAAGATCATGCACATCTGCAGAACCTTGAGCATTCGTCTTTAATCCATCCACCCGAGGGAAACTTTCTTACTCAGCAATCTCCAAAATTACGTCGATCAAGGCCCGTTGTTCCAAAACCAAGCCTTGTCAACAGTCATGGTCCTACTCAGTCAGGTTTTGACTTCCCTCTTGGTACTTCTCCTAATAATCCCTTTTTCACAGGACTATCTGAACAGCAATTACTAGCTGAACCCCTTCATTTTCCACAAGGGAATTCTCAATTTGATCAAGACTTTCAGCAACATCAAAACATTCATGAGAATTTTCCTCAAGATGTCAATCCTCAGAATGTTTTTATTGATATTCCAAAAATAAATCCAGAGCTATCAAATGGTTTAGATCTTGGCCAGACAACAGACCTGTCATTGTTCATTCCTGAAGAAGATCTTCATAATGGTAACTTTCCTGGCCTGCTTTCGAATTCTATTTCCTTACACCAGATACCCTTCAGTTCACGTGGAGGTTTCTTTGTAAATGATGGGAATCCAATCAACTTCCCTGGTACACCAGCGCAATTCCATTCAAATCATATCCCAGACCAAATCACAACTGTAAGGCATCATGGAACACCAGTTAACGATCATATCCCCTTGAATTTTCATCCTATAAACTCAGTTTCTCCTCACAGCTCTTCTTTCCCTCATGATCATAATGTTGCCTTTCCTCTAAGTCCACAGCCGCACCATGGTTTATCCGTAGCACATGAACGAATACCTCCACACCACCATACTATTCCTGAGCCTCATCATGGTTCTCCTGCTCCTATTCATGACCATGATGGTTTTTTGACAGATGTTTTTGAGCATAATAATAATCCTGGGTCCTCCCCTGGCCATGGAATTATCCCAACTACATTCCATCCTCCTTTCCTGTCTGAACAACTTGTCCAGCATGTGACTCCAACGCCACATTTTACAAGCCAAGTTCCGCCTCCACATCATGGAGGCACCTTTACAGATCATGAATTCCCTGCCCATGCAGTCACAAGTCCAGCTCCACATCACGAGAATATAGTCTTACACCAGGGAACACCTGTTTCTCATGTTACAAGTCCAATCCCACATCATGGAGGTTCATTTGTGCGACATGGAATTCCTCTTCCAGTCCCAAATCATGAAAGCTCAGGCTCACACCATGGAAGCCATGCTCCCCTGATCTCTAGTCCAGCTCCTCTTCATGAAACCCTAGTGCCATTGATTTCAAGCCCTACCCCTCATCATGGCGGCTCATTTGTACATCATGGTAGTCCTGTCCATCTTCTTTCGAGCCCTGCCCCTCATCATGGCAGTTCATTTTCACATCATGGAAGTCCTGTCCCTTTGCTTTCGAGCCCTGCTCCTCATCATGGCATTTCATCTTCACATCATGGAAGTCCTGACCCTCATCATGGCATTTCATTTTCACATCATGGTAGTCCTGTCCCTCTGCTTTCGAGCCCTGCTCCACATCATGGCATTTCATTTTCACATCAAGGAAATCCTTTCCCTCTGCTATCAAGCCCTTCTCCTCACCATGATAGCTCATTTTCACAGCATGGAAGTCCTGTCCCTCTGCTTTCCAGTCCAGCTCCTCATCTTGAAAGTTCACATCATGGAAGTCCAGGCCCTTTCATCTCAAGTCCAGTCCCTCATCATGAAAGACCTCTCAATTTTATTTCTAGTCCTGCCCCTCACCAGGAAAGTTCACATCATGGAAGTCCAGGCCCTTTCATCTCAAGTCCAATCCCTCATCATGAAAGACCTCTCAATTTTATTACAAGTCCTGCCCCTCATCAAGAAAGTTCACATCATGGAAGTCCAGGCCCTTTCATCTCAAGTCCAATCCCTCATCATGAAAGACCTCTCAATTTTATTACAAGTCTTACCCCTCATCAGGAAAGTTCACACCATGGAAGTCCAGGCCCTTTCATCTCAAGTCCAATCCCTCATCATGAAAGACCTCTCAATTTTATTACAAGACCTACCCCTCATCAAGAAAGTTCACATCATGGAAGTCCAGGCCCTTTCATCTCAAGTCCAATCCCTCATCATGAAAGACCTCTCAATTTTATTACAAGTCCTGCCCCTCATCAAGAAAGTTCACATCATGGAAGTCCAGGCCCTTTCATCTCAAGTCCAATCCCTCATCATGAAAGACCTCTCAATTTTATTTCTAGTCCTGTCCCTCATCAAGAAAGTTCACATCATGGAAGTCCAGGCCCTTTCATCTCAAGTCCAATCCCTCATCATGAAAGACCTCTCAATTTTATTACAAGACCTACCCCTCATCAAGAAAGTTCACATCATGGAAGTCCAGGCCCTTTCATCTCAAGTCCAATCCCTCATCATGAAAGACCTCTCAATTTTATTACAAGTCCTGTCCCTCATCAAGAAAGTTCACATCATGGAAGTCCAGGCCCTTTCATCTCAAGTCCAATCCCTCATCATGAAAGACCTCTCAATTTTATTTCTAGTCCTGCCCCTCATCATGAAAGGTCATTTTCACATAGTGAGAGACCTCTCCATTTGATTTCAAGCCCTTCCCCTCATCATGGAAGTTCACGCCATGGGAGTCCTGTTCCACTGATATCAAATCAGTTTCCCCATCATAGAAATTCCTTTTTACATCTTGGTAGGCCAAATTCCCATTTATCAGATGACAGGGGCCCTGGATCTTTCAGTTTGGGTTTGGGCCCTCACCATGATGGATCAATTTCCCATCCCGGAAGACCAGGTCCTTTGATTTCTACCCAAATTCCAAATCATCACGAAAGCTCAGTTTCAAATCAACTTCCGATTCATGAAGAGATAGTTTCACACCCCAACCCAGCTTTTCACTTTGGAAACTCTTTTCCCTTTATATCTAGTCCAGCCCCTACTCATGGAGGTTCTAGAATAGGACATGGTACCCCAGTCCCTCAAATAACAACTACAGCTCCACATCACGGAAGCCCATTACCACATCACATTGATAACATTCCTCATTCACCCACTCCATCAGCACCATTCTTGTCATCAACGTTCCGCCCAAACATACCTCAGCCTTTCCTCTCGAGTCCACCCGAGCAAAGGGGAAGCCTGAGGCCCCTGCAACTTTCAAGACCAAGAGGCAATATCCTGTCCACATCCAGGAAGAGGGGGAACCGCAGGCGGAATAATTTCCCCAAAACCTTGGCTCCATTTTTACCTGGGGGACCAACTCTCGACCGAGAACAGGTTCTACGACATAAGGGCGTCGCGAGATCGTTAGCGAAAAGAAATGCTAAGATTAACTCCTGAAATTGAAGTAGTTTGACTGATTTTTACTTGTTGGCAAGAGGCTCAACACCTCAGGAGTGTTAGCAGAAAGCGACAATACATGTGCTGTACATTATGTGAAAGAAAACGCAAACTATTTTTGTAAGTGTGTTTTATCCTTTTATCCTATTCCTTTCTTTGTTTATAACCTTTGTATCATATGAAATGAAGTTTGTTGTGTATATTACTCAATAAAACTATGCTAATATTGTAGGTGGATCATTGGATTACTTTTAGCACCCTTCTCTTGCAAAAAATGTTATGTGTGATCAATTATATACACACATAGTATATCAATATAGATGTTTGTGTGTATGTGGTTCGTCACATGTGCTTTTCCTCAGACAGAGAGTACCTCCATACAGCATTACTATTTAGTGTTTACTACACCTCTAAGAAAGACGTTGCAAACCCCATGTCTCCTCCATCCTGATAGCAGTCCATCACAGTCAACTTACTAGCGAGTACATAATTTCCTTCTTATTCCTAATTTGAGATTCAACATAAAGGGCCTAAAACGCTCTGACATGTGGGATGATGCCTGCCAGTGGAACATGTCCTGTTCACGTGTGTGTATTTAGAAATATCATCATCATCATCATCATCATCCGCCTCACTAGTCCACTGAAGAACAAAAGGCTTCAAGCATGTCCTTCCACTTACGTCGGTTTATGGTCTTTCTAGGCTAATCTACACCCCCAAATTTTCTTAGTTCGTTAATCCATCGTGTTCTCTTTCTTTCCTTGCTTCTTTTACAAATCTAGAGACCCATTCTGTTATTCTTAGTGTCCATCTATTACCTGTTATGCTGCCCATTTTCAATTCTTTTTCTTACAATTTATTAGAATATCCTCTACTTCTATTTCCTCTCGTATCGACGTTGCTCTTTTTTTTCTGTCTCTTGGTGCCATTCCCATCATAGATATAAAGAAATGTAAATAAAGAAAGCGTAAGAGATTTAGGGTCACCAGTCATGCAG
>NC_090754.1:72419669-72422169 GCF_036898095.1 Palaemon carinicauda
ATATACTGTATATATATATTTACATATATATACATACATATATATACACATATATATACATATATACATATATATATATATATATATATAAATTATATATATATATATATATATATATACACATGTGTGTGTGGGTGTGTGTCTTTAATAATATATGAATTATCATTGCCTACTTTTCTGTATTTCTACAAGTTATGAAGAAATTGAGATCGCTATGGTATACAATCACCACATAAAAGCGTTAAAATTTTACTTTGAATAACATATCTCTGAATCAAAAGATCCTTTTAGTTATTGGCCGTAGCAATCTAGACAATTTCTCAATAGTTTTTTTTCTATATATGATAACCGATTTCATACTTCTAGTATAAATACGAAGCAGCAGGTTGGCCAGGACCCCAGCCACCCGTTGAGATGCTACCGATAATAGAGTTATGGAGTCCTTTGACTGGCCGGACAATACTAAATTAGACCCTTCTTTCTGGTTAGAGTTCATTTTCCCTTTGCCTATACATACACCGAATAGTCTGGCCTATTCTCTACAGATTCTCCTCTGTCCTCATTCACCTGACAACACTGATTATCAAATAAATCTTCTTCATCCAAGGGGTTAACTATCAGTGGCTACTTTCCTCTTGTTAGGGCTAGAAGAGACTCTTTAAGCCATGGTAAGCAGCTCTTCTAGAAGGACACTCCAAAATCAAACCATTGTTCTTTAGTCTTGGCTAGTGCCATATCCTCTGTACCACTGTCTTGGGGTAGAGTTCTCTTACTTATGGGTACACTCGGGCACACTATTCTATCTAATTTTTCTTCCTCTTGTTTTGTTAAAGTTTTATAGTTTATATAGGAAATGTTTATTATAATGGTGTCATTGTTCTTAAAATATCTTATTTATCCTTGTTTCCTTTCCTTACTGGGCTATTTTCCCTGTTGGGGCCCCTGGCCTTATAGCATCCTGCTTTTCCAACTAGGGTTGTAGCGTGTCAAATAATAATAATAATAATATCATTATTATCATTAATATTATTATTATTATTATTATTATTATTATTATTATTATTATTATTATTATTATTATTATTTGCTAAGCTACAACTCTAGTTGGAAAAACAGGGGTGCTATAAGCCCAGGAGCTCCAACAGGGAAAATAGCCCAGTGAGGAAAGGAAACAAGAAAAAATTAAATTTCTAAGAAGAGTAATATTAGAATAAATATTTCCTATATAAACTAACAAAACAAGAGGAAGAGAAACAAGACAGAACAGCGTGCCCGAGTGTACCCTCAAGCAAGAGAACTCTAACCCAAGACAGTGGGAAGACCATGGTACAGTGGCTATGGCACTACCCAAGACTAGAGAACAACGGTTTGATTTTTGGAGTGTCCTTCTCCTAGAAGAGCTGCTGACCACAGCTAAAGAGTCTCCTCTACCCTTAAAAAGAGGAAAGTGGCCACTGAATAATTACAGTTCAGTAACCACTTGGGTGAAGAAGAATTGTTTGGTAATCTCAGTGTTGTCAGGTGTATGAGGACAGAGGAGAATAAGTAAAGAATAAGCCAGACTATTCGCTGTGTGTGTGTGTGTGTGTGTGTGTGTGTGTGTGTAGGCAAAAGGGAAAAGGAACCGTAACCACAGAGAAGGATCCAATGTAGTACTGTCTGGCCAGTCAAAAGACCCCATAACTCTCTAGCGGTAGTATCTAAACGGGTGGCTGGTGCCCAGGCCAACCTATTACCCGCATAATAATAATAATAATAATAATAATAATAATAATAATAATAATAATAATAATAATCAGTGGTGTATATTTACTCGGAAATATTTTTCGGAACGAGCAATCGGACTAGTGACGTAAAATCATTTCAAAAAAAGAAAAATACCAAAATGTTCTAATGTGATTATTAGTTTGGAAATATTAGTTAAGGCATTGGGAGAGAATGTATAGTTTAGCATGAATTTCCTGATATATATTTCATCAGCCCCATTGCGAAACAAGATTAATATTTTGACAAGAATTAATTTTCTATGAAATTTTAAAGCAAGTCAAAGCCAGTAACCCGAGACCCACATTATTTTACTCTTTAACAAAATGTTTCTCATCTGAATACATACTGTACTCTTCAGAGTACTAGAGTTAATGACCTTATCTTAAATCTAGTAGTTTATACTAGGTTGAGGTAGCCTATTAGAATCGTCTCTGCTTGGCATTCAGCTCGACGGGGGTTCGAGATCTGCTCGATAGTTTCTGGTAGTGTCTGCAACCTCGCTATCCTTGTGAGCTAAGGGAAAGCTTATACGCTTATCTGCTGAGTCATCAGCAGCCATTGCCTGGCCCTCCCTGGTCCCAGCTTTGTGAAGAATGGGCTTGGTCACTGACCATATGTACAGTATACATGGTCAGTCTCGTATCTGTGACATAGTAATGCCCCTTGCCTCTGGCATTCATGAGCGACCTTTAACCTTTCAGACCTTCGGTATATCTTAAATGCCGGTAAATTA
>NC_090754.1:72434669-72447169 GCF_036898095.1 Palaemon carinicauda
GGAGAGTGAAGACAATTGCAGGGTGAGGTTAGGAGAGTGAATACAATCGTTGTGTGAGATTAGGAGTGTGAAGACAATTATTGTGTAAGCCTTCTATAATAAACAGTCTCTGTTTAAGGCTAACAAAAAAATCATGGGTAAAGTTTGGCGAGTAAAGACATTTATTGTAAGGTTATGACAGTAAAGACAATTGTTATAGGAAAGTAAAGAGAATAGCCGTTGGATTTCAAGTTATTAAATGCAATACTTGTGTGAGTCTGTGAGAGTAGACAATTGTTACGTGAGGTTGTGAGCGCAAATAGATTAACCGTAGTGGTGCACAGGCAGCCATTGTGTGACATTGAGAGGAGAGTAAAGAAATAATTCTATGGGGAGGTGGGTAGTAAATACAATCATTGCGGGAATTAGTGTGAGGTTAGCAGAGGGAAGAGCATTTGTATGAGACCTGGAGAGCAAATGGAACTTGTTTGTAGGATTAAAAGATTATAACTTCTTTGTGTGAGGAGAGTAAAAAACATTACTTTCTTTGTGAGGCAAGGAGAGTAAAGACAATCTTGGTTTAAAAGGGTAGACAATCGTTGCATGAATTTGGAAGAGTGAGTATGATCGTTGTAATGAGTATAGATAACTGTTGTGTGAGGTTGGAAAGTAATTACAATAGTTGTCTCGAGTTAGCTAAGACAATAGTTGTTGGAAATAAGACTAAAACAATTGAGGTCGGAGGTTATTAGCTTAAAAAATAATTTTGGAAGGTTAGGACAGAAAAGACTATCACTATGGGATATTAAGAAAATGTAATTAACTGTTACATCAGGTTAGAAAAGAAATTAGTTTGTGATGTTTGTTCGTCAGACTGAACTCACGTGATGTTATCCATTCTTCATCTTTATCTTAGCCTACATTCGAGTACTTAATGGGTACATGCCACGTAAAAAAATATAAATGTTATTAAGGTAGTTATGAACAAGTATTCCATTTATTTGTGTAATACAGTGTAAAGTTAGTTCCAAGCATTCATCTAACTCATTTGTAAAGTACTCTGTGTGAATATATAATCTGTTTAGGCCTACTCTTTGAAGGACCAAATTTAACCAGTAAAACTTTAAATGCTCTTGTATTTGTCAGTTAGAGTTCCTTTTTAACTCAAATGGCCAAAAACCTAGAGGGCACAGTAAGTGCCTTTATAATATAGTCTCTTCTATAAGTAATTACTTTTCTGCTTTAATATTAATTGGAACAAACAACAATTTTCCTGCTTGAGTGTCTGAATCTTTTCAGATTTATTAATAAATGGGACTGTGAATTAATTCATTATTTTCCTGCCCGTACTACCTCTTCAGGCAGCATGGGCTCCATTAAATTGGCACAGCAGAGACACCAGGGGAATTGTCAGAAAATGGACTGATTCAGTAAAGGACGACGCTGAGGTAGAAAGATCTTTTAACTACTACACTGCCGTCCGCAACATGCACAGCTCCCGTAAGTAACGAAACTGGCAATACATTTCTTCGTCTGTATTCTGAAGGTTAGTTCCTCTATAGAAGGTATGTTTATATAAGACGCTTTTAGTTACTAAATTGCCATCCACAGTATCTATAGCTCCCGTTGGAAAATATAATGCATTGTCTTTAGCACTATTTCAGGAAGAACCTGTGCTAGCACAAACTGGTTTAATGTTCGATGTGTTACAAGCAAATGAATGCAAGTCTCTGCCCTTTCCTGGGCGCACGAGAATATCCATACAATACTTTTAAAAATCTTCAAGATTATGAGTAATAATGAAATATAACAATTTAGTGTACGAATCGATGTTAAATGAAGTTTTATGTTTATCATGGTGTGTTCATGCACTTGGTCATTGTTGGTAAAAATTTTGCTACCTAAATTTTTTATATAATTTATGGGGCATTCCATTTGCAGTGATATGTATAGCTACAAGGTATGAGAAAGTGAGCTACTTCTTTGATGCATAGTTTTGTACAAAGAACATTTAATTCCTATGCATTCAGCTGCAGTATGCACTATTGCATAAAGTAAATCCCCATGATCTATTCTAGAGCTAGCTTCAAGGTGTGAGGGAGTTGATTGTCCTATAGATGTTGATGTTTGCAGCTTCAGTTACACGTATAACGAAAGGCATATGGGTCGCCCTATCTTTTTTTTTTATTACTTCTGTGATAGCCACTTAAGATTTCTCAAACGGATGTTGTTGCTATTTATGTTGTTGTTGTTGTTGTTGTTGTTGATTGCCTAGCCCTCTCTGGCCAAGCACTGGTTCTTGCAATTCTGCAGTCGTAATAAGCGGGTATGTGATAAACTTTATCCTTATGTAATAAAGCTTTGATTATATTTGTGGCACTATGTTCAAGTTTAGTAAGTTGTTCCATCATCATGTTTGACACATCTTTTTACCATGACCTGCGAGTATTTAAACGTTTAAAGGACTCTCGTGAGTTGCAGAGGCAAGGGAGAGCTAAGCTAAGACTAAGGGAGGCCAGGCAATGACTACTGATGATTCAGTAGGTAGACATATAAGCTTCCCTAGAGTCCTATTTCTAGTGGCGAAGGTTTATTGTAGGGGTTTTATTTAGTGTAGGGCTGATAGGGGAAGAATAGAGTAGGCTTAGACAAGAATAAGATGTGTTGAGCAAGTTTTTGTTATGAAATAGTTATGTGAGAAGTTTAAGGTAAATGAAAAGAGTGTAATGTGGATATATACCACAGACCTGGAAAAAGCATGATAAAATCAATAGAGTCCTTTCAATGACGTCACTGGGAATCGCCGGCGGCCATGCTGGAGGACATACAAAGCGAAAACATGGCGGCTGCTACAGAGAATATGGACAATGAGAGCGATTTTGTCAAACAATTGTCGGGTGATGATAAGCGTTTTTACAAGCAGAAACTCGATCTAATTGATGGCATAGATCCATACCAGATGCAGAATTCATTCAGCTTATGGCACATGCAATTCAGATGCTTTTTAAACTTACGAAGGCAGAACATGAGTGGGCATACATTTCCATTGAATAATCTACTTCCAGAATTTGTTGTTTTCCCTTTAATGCTTTTAAGTCCAAAATTAGTTAACACTGGGCCAATGAAGAGACTGTTTATAATTATAAAGCTAATATTGATCATTTAGCCTAACCTTGTGTATTATAATTTTTGATTGTCAAAATGTGTGTAAAAGGTTTGCATTATAATGTCAAATCTTTATCAGTTCATGAATAACCATTGTGGTTGTGTTTGGTTACAAATGCTATAATTTCTTATATACATATAAACATATGATGGACAAACTCTTGGATGATCGTTTTGCCTCCTTGCAATTAAATGCGCAAGTTTAATTATTTTTTCGATGTTTCATATATAAGCTGAAGACCCCTTCGGGTTAAACCAGCTTTCAGATATTATTATTATTATTATTATTATTATTATTATTATTATTATTTATGATCAATGTTTATTCATCACATAAGCCTGTATGTCTGCACAATTTAATACACAAATTAAAATAAATATAAATATACACTTAATTATATATAGGCATGAGCACCTTGACGAAATAGAGACCTAGGTAAGTAGCCTTTGTTAATATAGCCAATATGGGCACTTTTAATTTTTGTTTTGAAAATCTAAGATGCCCGTCAGTGATGTTTAAAAATTGAGATCCCCCCTCCCCCACACACACTACACACTGAACTGACGATGATACTTTTGAAGTCACCCATGCGATCGGATATAGCATGTTTACACAGGAATAATGATACTTTTAGGGCCTAGCCGAGACTGACCTGATATGAAATGATCAGAACAGATACGTGCGTAGGGTAGTGAGGATTCACGTAGATCAGCCTGTGATATTCTGGTCAACCACAAGTCACGTCTGCGCTTGGATAATTCTTCTGTATCTTTGTCCTGATTCTGAATAACTGCCGGTATGCGGTAGAAACTCTTGTCATCTCTTTGCCCTCGATTCCCACAGCCAACAATAGCGCAAAAACTGGGCATTGTGTGAATGTGAATGTAATGAGATGGCTAACTATTCAACAGTTCAACCACAGCTATTCACTGAACCCATCTTTGGTTGTCCTCCAAGATGGCGGACCGGAAGTTTGATGACGTATAATGAAAGGACTCTATAGAAGGCAATGTGGAGGATGTTGATAAAGTATGGCCTGGATAATAAAGTGTAGAGAGGAACCAAAAATGTTTATGTCCAAAATGAAACATGTGTTAGAATACGCAGGCAAGACAATCTGGTTTGCTGTAAAAGTGAGTTTGAAACAAATGTGTTTTTGTCTGGTTTGTGTAAAAGTTGGTTTAAAACAAGGCTGTATTCTGTCTCCGTGAATGTTCAATATCTTTTAGGGTGGACATATGCAAGAGGTCACAAGAAGGACATTTGATGTAAACAAGTTGGATGAGGAAATAAGTCATGCATGCAGTAAGGAATGGTTAATGCTTGCGCATAATACTCTACTGATCAAGCCTAGTACGGAGATATTGTAGGAACTAGTGGAAGAGTTTGATAGCGTTGGCAAGAGGAAAAAGAAGTTTATTGCATTGTGAGTAGGACTAAGGTTATGAGAGTAAATAGAAACCAAAAGGCAGAGCAACTCCGGCTCCAAAATGGACTAAGACTCCTAAATGGACCCTGGATTCAAAATGGAGTCAGGTAAACATTCAGCTGGAATGACTAGACTAGAACTTGGAATTAGGTCATATTGCCAGTACTTGGTCCTATTATTCCATTTAGGTCCCCAAGTGCATCTCGCATCTAGGGTAGATCCAGAAAGTTAGACTTTGAGGTAAAAGTTAGAAGACGTTGGAGAGGAAAACGGAAGAAAGGAACAAGAATGGAGGTAAAATAGGAAGATATAAAGCAAGTGCAGCTAGGGACCGAAGGAACGCTGCAAAGACCCTTAAGTAGGCTAATACTGAGGGTATTACTCCGCTACGGAGCTATATGGAATGTGGAAGAATAAAAATGGCTGATTCATTTACCTATTTAGCAGTAAATTTTACGATGATGGAAAGATGAGAGAGAAGATGAAAGGTAGCAGGTGTGTGCAAAATACTTGGAACATAATTGCACTGTCTGTAGAAGCGAAGGGAATAAATTTAGGATTGCCAACTCTTCTTCATAGAAATGAATTGGGAATATTCATTGTAAATGAAATAGAATGTTAGAGCTAAGCTGTTGCACAACATTTGGGCTTTAAACTGAAATTGAAGGTGGAGCAATATGAAGATATGCATGAGTTGTATAACGATTAGCATAGGTAAAAGGATGGATCAGAGTGATTTGAGGTGATTTGGTCATGTTGTAAGAATGGAGGATGACACATCATTGAAAAGTGTGTATAATTCATAAGTGCTGCTAACTTTATAGAAGATTTACTGCACTAAGGAATTTCACTTCATAAATAGTGCAGCAATTTCTCTTACACAATAAAGAGCAAGTGCTTATATATGTTATATATGTCCTAATTCATGTATATATATGTGTGTTTTATATCAAGGTAAATGAACTCAATATTCATGAGTATTCCACAAAAACCTATGTGTCAGCATGTTTTGCAATGATTGCATTTAGTAGAAGAGGGAGTTAGTTAGCGGCGAGCACTCGAGTTGTCAAGTTCCTCACCTGAGAGGGCAGTTGTGTATTGTGTACTTACGAACGAACCTTTAGTAATAAATGAAGAAAACCCATATGCCGACGTCTCATTATCCATCTGCATGGGTCATATATATATATATATATTATATATATATTTCTGGTCTTTTGCAGCAGCATTGCCAGATCTATAACCACTAGGTCTCTACTCATCCCTCGGATAGGGGAAGAGGGAGTAGCCATACCCTGATGAGAGGGGATGTAGTTACGAAAGGGGAAGGGTTGAATCTGTGTGTACTGTATATGTATGTTTGCGTGTGTGCATATCTATCAAAGGGATTTTGACGTAGGAAAAATCTATTTTTAGGTAAGATAGCCATGTCGTCCTGATGGAAGTTCCCTTTGGCTGCTTCCTACTGTATAATATTTCTGCGAGTGATATTACAAGAGTATTATCATCAGGTATCACGGGTTCCAACAACTATCCGTAGATATCGTGTATAATCAGGGACATATCCTAAGATAACCATAGATATCTGCACCCCCAACAGACTTTACGTAGTCTAATCCCCGAAGGGGAAGAATAAGTGAGGAGCCGTTACATATCCTATCACCTTTTGGTGCTCCCATACGTCTTCATTCCTCCGTTCGCAGCATCACTCTACTGTTTTATTAGACGTCATTATGACTGGTCGCGTACACTATTTAAAACACCAATTTTTGTATTTTCATTTAACTGGTAACCCTAATTAACCCTCATTAAACCTATTCGTTAGTCATTAGAATTAGTCATTGAATTCATATAGACATTAATTATGACCTTCTCAGTTAATTAGATTAACACCTGTGGCTCTAATTTGGATATCATTTGTAGATACAATTAAGGAAATTCTTGTTTCGGCTTTCTTTTTTTTTATGAATAAAATGAAAGAGGACGACGGGAGGTCATGAGGGATATTGTGCTTTTTTTATTGCATTTAATAGGCTTTCTTTGGAATTCACCTGCTGCTTCTGTTTTTCCTCTATTTTATAACTTTTAAAGGTTTAAACAACGCTCATGAAGTTCAGAGGCAAGGGACAGTGACAATGACCTATCAAGTAGGACAATGCCTTAGAGACTGACCATATATACATATAATCAGCGCCCAAGGCCCTCTCCACTCAAGCTAAGACCAAGGAGGGCCAGGGAATGACTGCTGATGACTGAGCACATAGACCTATAGGCTCCCCCCCCCAATCCTCAATTCACAAGGATGGTGAGGTTGCAGCGACCAAAGAAAATAACGATTTTGCGCTTGATTCGAACGCCAGTCTGGCGATCTCCAGTCAGGGACGTTACCACATCGGCCACCACAACTTTTCTTCTTCCTTCTTTTTACTTTCAAGCCTCTGCTGGAAAAATGAATTTTAGGTTGCCCTCCATTTGGTCTTTCTACTTATATTACTTCGAAAGAGAGAGAGAGAGGTCTTTTCTAGAGCCTAATTACTCCGTATGCATTGACAACGATGTCAGTCCTTCTCATATAGTTCACTTATTTCCTTTCCTCACCGGGCAATTTTTCCCTGTTGGAGTCCATGGATTTATAGCATCCTGCTTTTCCAAATTAGGGTTGTAGCTTAGATAATAATAATAATAATAATAATAATAATAATAATAATAATAATAATAATAATCAATTCTTTTTAGTGAGGCAGATTTGCACCGACTCGCAGTTTCCTGCTACCTGATTGGTTAGAATTATCTTTTCCAACCAATCAGCGATCAGGAAACGTTTCCGAGCAAAAGGGGCATCCCCTGCGAGTCGGTGCAAATCTGCCTCGCTAAATAGAATTGACTATAATAAACCAAACTAAAGTGACAAGATATTAGTGATAGGCTTACGTGAATCAACAGTAACTACATTGTGCACACAGGAAAGCTAACTGATATTGTAAATTATCGATTAGAATTTCCACACTATGTAGGCCTACCCACAAATGAAAGCAGATAGGATATACCTAATTTTAAACCAGGACAGTGATAAATATCCTGAAAATATTGCTCATACCATTAGTCATTTGTTTTGCGTTTCCAACCTAGTGCTTATATCGCCGTGATAAATCGAAGAACAGCTTATTTTAGGCTTTTTTTTTTTTATTTTTAGATCAAGTGTCCAGTTTTCATAAGTTTGATAATTACTTTAGTAAACTGACTCAGCATCCACACAATTATGTTGATTAGCTCAATTATGAATTTATTAGACAACGTTTACATAATTATGTTGATTAGCTCAGCTATTAAATTACTAGACTCACTGTCCGAACAATTATGTTGATTTGTTAATTTTTTCACTATCCTAACTGAACTTTTTGGGTTCGAGTCCCGCTCAACTTCGTTAGTTCCTCTGGTCGCTGCAACCTCACCATCCTTGAGAGCTAAGGATGGGGTGTTTGGGGGAGCCTATAGGTCTATCTAATGAGTCATCAGCAGCCATTTCCTAGCCCTCCTTGGTCCTAGCTTGGGTTGAGAGGGGTTCGGGCGCTGATCACACACACACACACACACACACATATATATATATATATATATACTGTATATATATATATATATATATATATAGTCAGTCTCTAGGGCTTGGTCCTGCTTGATAGGGCAATGTCACTGTCCCTTGCTTCTGCCATTCATAAGCGGCCTTTAAACCTTTAAAAATAGAAAATTATGATATTTTTTTTTCAGGATTTCTATCCCAAACATCATTTGAATTTGCTTTTAACTTGTTGTTTCCCTCGATTTCCACAGCACCAGGAACGTATCAGTGCGTAATTGGGACTGAATATTTGATCCACAGCCAGAACTATCCCCAGGATTATCCGAGGAGAACCAAACAGAGGTGGATTTTCAAGGTTGGTCTATGGCTCATATCATTTGTTAGACATTATTTGTTAGGATTATATATATATATATATATATATGTGTGTGTGTGTGTGTGTGTGTGTATGTATGTATGTATGCCTATATGTATATATGTAATATATGTATATGTATGTATATATATATATATATATATATGTGTGTGTGTGTGTGTGTGTGAGAGAGAGAGAGAGAGAGACAGCATTTTGAAGTGGAGAAGCAAAAGTCAACGAAAAGGTATTTGAATTCTATTAGTTACTGTTTAAGAGTTGTTAATAAGTTTCCAATTTTTTATGTATATATTTTAAAATATTTTACATTGAGAGCATTATGACGCGAATCGCTTTTCAATTTTTTTTTTTTAACTTCTTTCTGAACATTGTCATATACCTAATAAAGGTTTTTGCATATCTACAGATAATGTAATTTTTCAACTGAACTTCATATAGTCAGTAACTATTTTTTCAGTATTTTTCCCGAAATTATTACATTTGAATTATGTGACTTTGTATACAGTATAACACCTAAATATTCAAAATGTCTTTTTTTTACTACGTCAGATATTTAAAGAGAATATATTCTCTAAATTTTAAAACTACACGGAAGTGAGATATTTATATGTAGCAGTCTTCGGAATAAAATCCGTTAAGTTTGTGTAACAGAAAAATCATTATTTTTGCAGGACCATGAAGCTAAAACAACCAATAACCAAATTCCTATTGTTTTTCCTATGATTTCCTACGAATCTTTAAGAGCAAAGGAGATTTTTATGGTAATTCCTCATGGAATTCTTATTCCATTTGCCTCATATTCTTAACACCAGTCAAGAATGCCATAGTTATCGATCGAAGGAAATGGTTGACTGCTTGCGAGTTGCTAGTGACTGTTGAATAAGGTTTAACTCCCCGTGGCTCTTTCGTTTCACGAGAGGCATATTCAATTAGTAAGGGAAAGAACCCATGCTGTTCTCCACCCTTCAGGAGGTCGAAATAATGCTCCACTATTGTGAGCCAAGAACGCTGGTATTGTGGATATATATATATATATATATATATATATATATATATATATATATATATATATATATATATATATATATATATATATATAGAGAGAGAGAGAGAGAGAGAGAGAGAGAGAGAGAGAGAGAGAGAGAGAGAGAGAGTCCCTCATTGGATGCTTGGCTTCACTTGAACCACTCTTTAAAAAAAAAAGCTGGGACAAAGAATCTGAAAGTATAATAATTAACACAAAGCCTTTGTACAGTTGGCTTCATTAATTCCGGTACACTAACGCCTCCTTAGCTTCATGTGAAGTGTACCGGAATTAATGAAGCCAACTGTACATTTACCTTTACTTACAGTAAGAATTTGACACGCTAATGTTTAGAAAGAATACCGAATGGGGGTAATACTCCTCTGCTCTAGGCCTAAATTCATACATGCCTACTTCTAGCTAAGCATTATATATCACAAGCTTAAGAAATTTATTTTTCCCGAGTTGTGGACGGTTAAGTCATTCAAATCTCAATCTGCATTTACGATTTATCTTCCAGACTGACAGTGATACCTTACTGAAGGTCCAGTGTCCAGTGATCCGGATAATGCCGTCAAGGAGATGCAAGAACGATAAACTCGTCATCTTCGGTGGGAGAAAGTTCACCAGAGGAGTGAGGTAAGACTTAAGCCAGGTTTACAAGGTCGAACGATTCGTTGAACCCAGTTGTCGAACCCGGTTGTCGAACCTGCTTGTCAAACAATTCTAAGAGGTGAAGTCAGTCACAAATGCGTAAGGTTTGTGGTCAATGAATAACCACCCACATAAGTCAAGTGAGGGCAGAGTTCCTTCGAACAGTTCGACAACCAAATACCCCGTTCACATGTTCGGACATCACTTCAAACTCTTGTCTATCGAACCAAGTTCGACCGTGTAAACTCGCTTTAAGACTTGGGAGATCGGATTAAAAGAAGGAGAATGAAGTGCTGTGTGATTGACAAGTTATATAATGACGTTTGTTATTAAATAATGATTTCATTAATAAATTCTTGTTTGTGTTATTTTTGGAAAGCTATGGTTATTTTAGTGCTGGGGAAAAAGATTTGAAGGTAAAAGGGACGAGTGATGAAAATTAGAAAAGTGTTACCAGATCTAGCTATTCTTAGACTTTCATCATCATCATCATCATCATCATCTCCTCCTACGCCTATTGATGCAAAGGGCCTCTATTAGATTTCGCCAGTCGCCTTTATCATGAGCTTTTAAATCAATACTTCTTCATTCATCATCGCCTACTTCACAGTCCATAGTCCTCAGTCATGTTGGCCTGTGTCTTCCAACTCTTTTAGTGCCTTGTGGAGCCCAGTAAATGTTTAGTGAACTAATCTCTCATGGTGAGCGTGAAGAGCATGCCCAAACCATCTCCATCTACCCCTCACTATGATATCATCCACACATGGCACTCGAGTAATCTCTCTTATAGTTTTATTTCTAATCCTGCCCTGCTATCTAACTCCCAATATCCTTCTGAGGGCTTTGTTCTCAAATCTACAAAATCTGTTGGACATGGTTTCAGTGTCATACCACGACTCATGTCCATACAAGTAACACCGATCTCGCTTAACTGATATATAGTCTGATTTTTATAGGTAATTTCAGGTGATTTGATTTCCAAATTCTACTTAACCTAACCATTGTCTGATTTGCCTTCATCTCAATTTTTCATTAAACTTCAATTCTAAATACCCAGTATTAGATATCATAGTTCCTATATATTTAAATGATTCGACCATTAATCATTTCTCCTACCAATTATATTTCATCTTCCATTGTATATTCCGTTTTCATCCTCTCTGTCTTTCTTCTTTTATCTTAAGCCCACCCTCCTGTGATATTTCATGCATTCCAGTAAGCAAGCTTTGCAAATCATTTGGTGTTCTACTAATAAGGACAGCGTCATCAGCATACTCTAGATCAGCTAATTTTTATTTATTCCAGTCCAATGCTTCTCCACCATCCTCAACTGTTCTATGCACTGTAAAATCCATGAGGAGGATAAACAACATAGGTGACAACACATTTCCTTGGAGTACTCCGCTGTTCTCTGAAGTTCATTTGATAGGATTCCTCTAACATTAACCTTACATTTGATATGTTCATGAACAGACTTAATCAAATTTACATATTTAAGAGGAATTCCATATGAACGCAGGACTCTCCACAAAATTGACCTGTGCACACTATAAAAAGGCTTTTCCATAGTCCACAAATGCCATCAAAAGTGGATTTCTCTAGTCTACACATTGCAGTACCACATGTCTTAAAATGAAAATTTGGTCAGTACAACTTCCTTTTCTAAATCCTGCTTGTTCATCTTTCAGCTTTTCATCAATCTTTCTCTCCAGTCTCTTTAAAATAAAGGTAGATGAAAATCAAACGCAGGACGCAATTATATATTGTCAGTAAAGAGGATATTTTGTGTTAGCCTAATATTGAATTAAATTAAGATACTGTAGAATGAAGTAAACATTACATGAATTGCGGAGAATGATAGAAGAATTTTGCAATTTGTAATCGCTAAAGGAATTTTAGGACTTTTAACAATTTTCTCTTTTATCTTTGCATCCATTTTTATCAGTTTTATGCATGAAGAATAATGAAATGTATCTGAAAAGAAATTATAGATTAAATCCACCAGTTGGTGTTAAGACAAAGTTGTGACAAAAACGATATAAATGTTTGTTCTAAAATCCTACAATGGATTTTAATTAGATTTTTGCTTTCAGGCGGTGTGGCCGTATCAACAATTATAAATGGACGTTTTACGATAACTTGAAAATATCATTCAAGAGTAATAAAGATTCTTCAATATCCAAAGGATTTATTTGCGCCGTACGATGTGAAGGTGAGGGAGAAAATGACTCGGGAGAATTCTTAGTCTCATGTTGACAACCTTTACTCTGTTCTGTTCTCTAGTTTCTTAGTTTTATC
>NC_090754.1:72454669-72462169 GCF_036898095.1 Palaemon carinicauda
ATTTATGTGACTTATTCAGGGCTATCCTGATAGACGCATCAACTTCAGAGAGAAAATATGAGGCAGCCTAGTTTAATTTCTTTGTCAGAGCAGCGTTGGTAGCCTATCTAGTCTTAAAAGATATAATTTAGAGCATTGATACAAAAAGTCAGACCTATTAGCATCCTTGAAATAAAGTATATCACGGATAGACTTCTTTTCAGAGAACTTTTTAAATTAATCAAATCACTATGGGGAAAAGAAAATAAGCAGTTTCAGGACTCAGATTCCCATGTAGTACATATTCTTGTTTTCAAGATAGTCTTAAATGTATTCTTAAATATTATCATCATCATCTCATCCTACGCCTATTGACACAAACGACCTCGATAAGATTTCGCCAGTTATCTCTATCTTGAATTGTTTTATTCAATACTTCTCCGTTCATCATACCCTACTTCCCGTTTCATAGTTCTCAGCCATGTAGGCCTGGGCCTTCCAACTCTTCTAGTGCATTGTGGAGCCCAGTTGAAAGTTTGGTCAACTAATCTCTCTTGTGGAATGGAAGGAGCATGCCCAAACCATCTCGATCTACCCCTCACCATGATCTTATCCACATATGGCACTTGGGTAATCTCTCTTATAGCTTCATTTCTAATCCTATCCTGCCATTTAACTCCCAATATTCTCCTAAGGGCTTTGTTCTCAAATCTACTAAATCTGTTGGAGAATGTTTATTACTTATCAGTGGACGTGAATAGGCTCTTGAAAATTAAATTTAGACAGTGACGCAATTATCCTATTCCAGTTTGGACATCGTCTTGGAGCCTCACTTCCCATGCCTGGGGACCATTGACGTCAGTGGCAAGTTCTTCCATAATGCTGGAAAAGTCAAAGCTCTTAGGATATGCTTGGAGGAAGATATGAGTCATATAACTTTCCCATATGCTGATCTGGTCAACCTTGAAACTTTAGCCTATCAGGTAAGCAAGTTTTGGTTTGTTTTATAACAAAAAATGTCCTGTAGGGAACCTAATTGAGCCGTTATTATTATTATTATTATTATTATTATTATTATTATTATTATTATTATTATTATTATTATTATTATTATTATTATTATTATTGCCTAAGCTGTAACCCTAGTTGGAAAAGTAGGTTGCTATAAGCCCAAGGGCTCCAACAAAGAAAAACTAGCCCAGTGAGGAAAGGAAATATAGAAAGAAGTAATGAACAATTGAAATAAAATATTTTAAGAACAGTAACATCAAAATAGATCTTTCATATATAAACTATAATAAATAAAAAAGGAAGCTAAATAATATAGAATAGTGTGCCCGAGTGTCCCCTCTAGCAAGAAAACTCTATATTGGATCTTTGGTGAATTTTTGGTAATATTAACATTTACACTTGGATACAAGTTTTCATTTATCAGTGGCACTTATGGCTGAACTTTTCATTTATCAGTGGCACTTATGTCTGAACTTTTCATTTATCAGTGGCACTTATGTCTGAACTTTTCATTTATCAGTGGCACTTATGTCTGAACTTTTCATTTATCAGTGGCACTTATGTCTGAACTTTTCATTTATCAGTGGCACTTATGTTTGAACTTTTCATTTATCAGTGGCACTTATGTCTGAACTTTTCATTTATCAGTGACACTTATGTCTGAACTTTTCATTTATCAGTAGCACTTATGTCTGAACTTTTCATTTATCAGTAGCACTTATGTCTGAACTTTTCATTTATCAGTAGCACTTATGTCTGATCATGACAATGTTATGTTATATGGCGTAGCTTCGCGCCATCAATCATCAGCATTTTGATATAGGCCTACCAAGCCACATAAATCTAGGCCTACTATTTCATGTTAAATTAATCATTTCCAACTGAATTAGAAATACGGCATCTTAACTCTCGGTATAGACATCTCTGTTTATTTTCATGAGATACTTTTGAATTATCACTATAAGGATCCAGAGGATACCACGAATAGGCCTATCATATTTTTTCTGACCTACAGGACTGCAGCGGCACCCTCATTGATCTTTGCTCCGTGTCACGAGGCATCGTTCCATCCGAGAAGAAGAAATCCTCCCAGATCCAGAGAACCAGCACAACGTATTCTGTGACTTTGCCCGATGCTGCTGATATTCCCAACGTTGTCAATCTCTATCTGCATGACGTAAGAGAGAGAGAGAGAGAGAGAGAGAGAGAGAGAGAGAGAGAGAGAGAGAGAGAGAGAGAGAGAGAGAGAGATACTGTAGATACACGCACACTCACAAAGATAAATGAAATACGAACATTTATGTATATGTATATATCTTTCTGAGTGGGGATACATTTATATGGTGAAAGGGTTTACGTATCGCCATGATCAGCAAGGCTGTATTAGTCAGGGCCACCTATACTAGGTTGGTTTTCTGTTAGCGATCAGACGAAAATCTCCCGCCATCACCAATCTGCACTGGCCAGCGTGGTGATGAAAACTGGCCAAACCCCAGACATGAATAAGGACACGTCTGAGGCCTATGTCCCGCAGAGGACAAGAAATGGCTGCATTTGTTGTTGTTTTTGTTGTTGTTTTTTGTATATATATATATATATATATATATATATATATATATATATATATATATATATATATATATATATATATATATATATATATATATATATATATATCATCATCATCATCATCATCATCTCCTAAGCCTATTGACACAAAGGGCCTCGGATAGATTTCGCCAGTCTTCTCTATCTTGAGCTTTTAAATCCATACTTCTCCATTCATCATCGCCTACTTCACTCATCATAGTCCTCAGCCATGTAGGTCTGAGTCTTCCAGCTCTTCTAGTGCCTTGTGGAGCCCAGATAAAAGTTTGGTTAACTAACTTCTCTTGCGGAGTGTGAAGATCATGCCCAAACCATCTCCATCTACCCTTCACCATGATCTCATCCATATATATATATATATATATATATATATATATATATATATATATATATATATATATATATATATATATATTATGTATATATATATATATATATATATATATATATATATATATATATATTATGTATATATATATATATATATATATATATATATATATATATATATATATATATATATAAACAATTTCTCGGTTCTTGTTGATAGTGAAAATATTGAGAACTGCGTTTAGAAGTAAATCTAGTTATTTTACAATAAACAATGCTCTTAGTTAACTGATTAAAACTGATTTATTTAGAATGTAAGATCTATATTCATCTTTCTTTAACCCCCATTATTACAATTAATACAATGCGTAGCCTCTCGGAATTCATTATTATTATTATTATTGTTATTATTATTATTGTTATTACTAGCTAAGCTGCAACCCTAGTTGGAAAAGCAAGATGCTATAAGCCCAAGGGTTCCAAAAGAGAAAAATAACCCAGTGAGGAAAGAAAACAAGGAAATATGTAAATTATAAGAGAAGTAAATCAAAGTAATAAACAATGAAGATAAAATATTTTAAGAACATTAATAACATTAAAATAAATCTTTCACATATAAACTGTAAAAACTTAAAAAAAAATAGGAGGAAGAGAAATAATATAGAATAATGTGCCCGAGTATACCCTCAAGCAAGAGAACTTTAATGTATCTTTTTTTTCTCATTTAACATAGGTCGACTTGGTGATCAACGATGGAACATTATCTTGTCCCCTTCTCGAGTTCATATCCATCGACTCCAATGACGTTGAAATCCTAGCCAATGCCTTCTCTCACATCACAGCTCTTCAGTCACTGTAAGCAAACAATTTGTTCGTGTAAGTCTGAGATTGTGATGGGCTATGACCATCAGACTGGAGTTCGAGTCCCCCTGAAACGTGTTATATCCTTTAGGGGCTGCAACCTCGCCATCCTTGTGAGATAAGGATAGGAGGTTTTGGGGGAGCCTATAAGGTCTACCTGCTGAGTCATCAACAGTCATTGCCTGACCCTCCGTAGTCCTAGCTTGGATGGAAAGGGGCATTGGATACTGATCATATGGTCAGTCTGGGCATTTGTTCTGCTATCTAGGGCAATGTCACTGTCCCTTGCCTCTGCCATTCATGAGCGGCCTTCAAGGCCGGGAGCACACTAGCGACTCTGTGGCGCCACAAAGCCACAGCATCGTGTGGCGGGGATGTGGTCTCCCATAGGTTTCCATTGTTTTCAAAGCCACGCTATGCCTGTGGCGGGGATGAGCGACAGAGAGCCACAGTTGCTTGCCACAGTCACTAGTTTGCTCGGCAAAGCTTGAAAACAATGGAAACCTATGGGAGACCACATCCCCGCCACACGATGCTGTGGGTTTGTGGCACCACAGAGTCGCTAGTGTGCTCCCGGCCTAAACCTTTACAGGAATTCCTGGTACACCTGGTCACACCCTTACTTCGCGGCCAGTAACCAAACAGTGTAGGGAGAGGTGGCAAAGGTGATGGGCGGGGCTAAACACCAGAACTCTTCCCGCAGTAAGGGTGTGGCTGGGTGTACTTCCTTAGAACAAGGTGCACCAGGGATTCCAGACATTTTAAGAGAACTCTATTACAGGATTTGTTTTTTTTTTTTTTGTCATCTGAAAAGGAATTTTGTTTGTTTGTGACAAAGACACACATGATTTTATATCAACTGGTTAGATTAAGAAAGGGTAATACCAACAATTGACCCAAATTATTATTATTATTATTATTATTATTATTATTATTATTATTATTATTATTATTATTATTATTATTACTGCTTTCTAAGATACAACCCTAGCTGGAAAATCAGGATGCCATAAACCCAATGGCTTCAACGGGGAAAAATAGCCCAGAGAGGAAAGGAAACAAGTTAATAAAAAAGCTCCAAGAGAAGTAATGAACAATTTAAATAAAATATTTTAACATCATTACATTAGATCTATCATATATAAACTATAAAAACTTTTTAAAAAATGCAAGTATTATTTACACAGGGTAGCACGTCAGATCCCCATATTAATAATCATGATATATTCTGAAATAAGAAAAGATATTCAAGAGTCTAGAACATGATGTGCCTTTTCATATTTGATTTCATTTTTCAAAAAAAAAAAAAAAAAAAAAAAAAAAAAATGCAATGGAGATTAATTGTCATTGGCTATTCTTTAGTTTACCAATCCCAGATATTTGGGAAAAAATTCTTCTGCATTGTTTTTTCTGTTTGCCAATCCGGTGGGATTTTCACTGGAATTTTATCTTATATATATACTATATATATATATATATATATATATATATATATATATATATATATATATATATATATATATATATATATATATATATATATATATATATATATATATACACAGTGTATACAGTATATACAGTATGTACAGTATATACAGTATGTATATATGTATAATTTACATATATGTAAATGTTTATATATATATATATATATATATATATATATATATATATATATATATATATATATTTATATATATATGTGTATGTGTGTATATATATATGTATATAATATATATATATATATATATATATATATATATATATATATATATATATATATATATATATATATATATATAATTATTAAATATATAAACATATACATATATATATATATATATATATATATATATATATATATATATATATATATGTTTTTATAGACATATATATATATGTGTATATATATATATATATATATATATATATATATATATATATATATATATATACATGTATATATATTAATAAAAAAAGCAAAACAACTATTTTACTTCACAGGACGGTCAGGATGTGTCAAACTACACTTGCAAATTCTGCGTTTAAGATTACTGCTACCCATCTTGAGACCTTAACAATCGAAGACACCTGTGTACATACGATCAACCCTGGTGCCATCCAGCTAGGTGAGAAAAGTTAAAAACCATTGAATTTCCACTTATTATTATTATTATTATTATTATTATTATTATTATTATTATTATTATTATTGCAGCGAAGCTACAACTAGTTGGAAAAGCAGGATGTTATAAGTCCAGGGGCTCCAATGCGGAACAATAGCCCAGTGAAGAAAAGAAATAAGGAAATAAATGAACTACAAGAAAAGTAATGAGCAACTGAAATAGAATATTCTAAGAAAAATAACAGTAAAGTAGGTGTTCCATATACAGTATAATCTATAAAAACTTCAAAAAAAAAAGAAAGAAAAAAAAACTGTAGGAAGAGAAATAGGATAGAATAGAAAGAATTGCTATTTTTGTTCCAAGAGGACTTTGCAATTTTTTCTTTCTTTTTTGTAAAACATTTAGAAGTATGTGAATATAGTTTTACTACTGAGAAACTTGACGATTCTGGATATGTTATGCTGTCCTTATGATAAAACATAATATTGGTGGGTAGCGCATTGTTATTGGTATTGATAATTCAGGTTAGGTTAGGTTGTGTTAGGTTAGGGTAGGTTAGCTTGTGTTAGGTTAGGTATTGCTAGGTTAGGTTAGGTTAGTTTAATTAACAGACTTCTTGTTATTTTCCCACTCAGTGTCTCAAGATTCAGGCATAGTTGGTTCTCAATGAAGTTTTTATAGAATGAAGTGGGATAAGAAAATAACAATCAAATTAGAGACTTTTTGGTTATCAGTTTCAGGCACGGTTTTTATTAAGAAAATACTTTATCAGTTAGTAAAGAAACTTATTCAATGATCCTAGCTCGGAGAACAAGCTACACTGGAACTGTTTGTTGCAACTGTTAGCAAAAATTAACTTTTAAACAGGAACAAATTAAGTTGTCTTAATATTTGATACAACCAGTCGGACCTGTAGCACAAGGAATTGCTTTGGGTAAGATAAGAAGAGAGTTCATCCATGTGTTCATTTGCAAAGACATTAAAGGGAAGACCGAAAATTTGATGGAATTTCTGTGATCATTTACCAACAGTAGTAGGACACGTTGGTAACAGATGGCCCTGATCAGTTAGGTCTTTTGATTACATCTGGACTAAAAAAAAGATAGAGTTGTATAAATTACGTTTGTCACTACTGCTGAATAATGAAAAATGCATATATGATTTTGAAAATGCATATTTTGTAGTGTAGAAAACGATACCTATGGGTCTCAAATTCATAAATAGTTATGATGGGCCTTCAGTGTTCAGTGAATTTTAGTCGGGCGCATTGTCAATAGATGGCGCTGATCTGAGAGCTATTGCATACGGGTTATCTGTAGAGGAACTCTCCGGTCTTCACTTTACTGTTTTTGGTTCATTTATAAGTTCAAGGACCACTATTTCCAAATATTTCGATAGGGAGGATTATTTGTCTCTGAAGAGAGGAGTTAAAACAATATCAAATCAAAAGAAGAAGAGCGTAACAGGGTTGTAGTGGCCGATGTGGTAACGTCCCTGACTGGTGAACGCAAGACTGGGGTTCGAGTCCCTCTCAAACTCGTTAGTTTCTTTGGTCACTGTAATCACACCATCCTTGTGAGCT